>NC_056737.1:921609033-921706533 GCF_019279795.1 Protopterus annectens | reverse complement strand
CCTTGGTGATTTTGTAGGCAGATGCATTGAGACAAAAAGAGGAATTGGATGCTGATTATTTTGGAGTCGATATTACATAGCCACTATACACAAATGTGATCTTTGCTGTGAAAATGGGTTCTTTAACTCTGTACTTCTTACCTGTATGTAAAAACATACACAGCATTTTTAGAACTATATATCAACTTTCAGGATGTAGCATCCCCACAGGTCTAGCCCCCAGTCCTAAAAGCTACATATTGTTGGCAGTATATATTTTAAAACTAAAACCAGTCTCCTGAAATAGCAGGACTGAGCAAAAACCATACACCATGATAAATATTTGTACAGTAAGATGTGAATTCATCTTACTCTACAAAATAAATACATTATTTTCTAAAATGTATACTACAGAATTCATGGCATATGTCTGGTCAAACTCTTGCTGTATACTGTTTTTCTTAGACTTCTGGATTTATTGTGGCAGGTGAAACTTTTAGAATCTCTCACTGCAGCATTACCTAGACGTTGCCGTGTGATTTTAAATGAAATGCAGTTTTGTTAGAACATTTGTAATACATCATGATGCTGCTTAAGTGATATGCATTTGCTCAAGAAGTGCTCCTAGAGCAGGTCTACACTTAACTACAAAAAACCTAGAGACTCAATGACAACTTTACTCACATACATGCTCACACAGGGAGCTCTGCACTACTGCAAAAGTGATGTATGCTTTTCATAAATGGAGGCATGCAGTTTACTATGCAATGGTGTTAGGTCTGTGTATCCATCAAACTGGATCAGACTATAGCCGTGTAAATTAGAAGTACAGCATTGTATAATGGTACAACCTGGTTTATAAAACTACCCAGAAGCAGTGCTGGTCACTTCTTCTTTCGGCTGCTCCTGTGAGGGGTTGCCACAGCAGATCAACTGTTTCCATTTCTTCCTGTCCTCTGCATCTTGCTCTTTCACACCAACCACCTGCATGTCCTCTCTCACCACATCCATAAACCTTATCTTAGGCCTCCCTCTTTTCCTGTTACCTGGCAGCTTCATCCTTAGCATCTTTTCCCAATATACTCTGCATCCCTCCTCAGCACATGTCCAAACCAACATAATCTTGCCTCTCTGATTTCGTCTCCAAACCTTCCAACCTGGGCTGACCCTCTAATATACTTATTCCTAATCCTATCCATCCTCATCACACCCAGTGCAAATCTTAATATCTTCAACTCTGCCACTTCAAGCTCTGACTCCTGCCTTTTTGTCAATGCCACTGTCTCCAACCCATATAACATAGCTGGTCTCACTACCCTCTTGTAGACCTTCCCTTTCACTCTTACTGGTACTCGCCTGTCACAAATCACTCCTGACACTCTTCTCCACCCACTCCATCCTGCCTGTACTCTCTTCTTCACCTCTCTTCCACACTCACCATTACTCTGAACTATTGATCCCAAGTATTTAAGCTCATCCACCTTCTCACCTCTACTCCTTGCAACCTCACCATTCCTCTATCCTCCCTCTCATTCACACACATATATTCTGTCTTAGTCCTGCTGACCTTCATTCCTCTTCTCTCTAGAGCATATCTCCATCTCTCCAGGGTCGCCTCCACTTGTTCCCCTACTTTCACTACAGATCACAATGTCACCTGCAAACATCGTAGTCCACGGGGACTCCTGTCTGATCTCGTCTGTCAACCTGTCCATCACCATTACAAATAAGAAAGGGCTCAGAGCTGAACCTTGATGTAATCCCACCTCCACCTTAAACGCATCCATCACTCCCACAGCAGACCTCACCACTGTCACACTACCCTCGTACATATCCTGTACCACTCTTACATACTTCTCTGACACTCCCGACTTCCTCATACAATAGCACAACTCCTCTCTAGGCACCCTGTCATATGCTTTCTCTAAATCCACAAAGACACAATGCAACTCCTTCTGACCTTCTCTGTACTTCTCCATCAACACTCTCAAAGTAAACATTGCATCTGTAGTGCTCTTTCCTGGCATGAAACCATACTGCTGATCACTAATCATCACCTCCCTTCTTAACCTA
Organism: Protopterus annectens; assembly: GCF_019279795.1. Lineage (NCBI taxonomy): Eukaryota > Metazoa > Chordata > Ceratodontiformes > Protopteridae > Protopterus > Protopterus annectens. Next base: position 921,704,481 of record NC_056737.1, on the reverse strand, counting down.
GCTTCCACTACTCTTTCCCATACCTTCATGCTGTGACTGATCAATTTAATCCCTCTGTAGTTACTACAGCTCTGCACATCACCCTTATTCTTAAAAATCGGTACCAAAACACTTTTTCTCCATTCCTCAGGCATCCTCTCACTTTCCAAGATTTCATTAAACAATCTAGTTAAAAACTCCACTGCCATTTCACCTAAACAACTCCATGCTTCCACAGGTATGTCATCTGGACCAACAGCCTTTCCATTCTTCATGCTCTTCATAGCTATCCTTACTTCCTCCTTGCTAATCCACTGCACTTCCTGATTCGTTATCCCCACATCATCCAACCTTCTCTCCCTCTTATTCTCTTCATTCATCAGCCCCTCAAAGTACTCTTTCCAGCTGCTCAACATACTCTCCTCGCTTGTGAGTATGTTTCCCTCATTATCCTTTATCACCTTTACCTGCTGCACATCTTTACTAGCTCGGTCCCTCTGTCTATCCAATTTGTACAGGTCCTTTTCTCCCTCCTTAGTGTCCAACCTTTTATGCAACTCGCCTTATCCTTAGCCTTCGCCACCTCTCTCTTTGCCATGCACCTCATCTCCTTATACTCTTGTCTACTTTCTTCATCTCTCTGACAACCTCTTTCTCTGTATACTCTCCTGTACTTCTTCATTCCACCACCAGGTCTCCTTGTCCTCCTTCCTCTTTCCAGATGTCACACCAAGCACCTTTCTAGCCATCTCTCTTACTAGCTCTGCTGTAGTTACCCAGCTATTCGGTAACTCTTCACTGCCACCCAGTGCCTGTCTTAACTCTTCCCTGAACATCACCTCACAATTACCATTTTTCAGTTTCCACCATTTGATCCTTGGTGCTGCCCTCACACTCATCCTCCTCTTCTTGATCATCAGTGTCATCCTACAAACCACCATCCTATGCTGCCTAACTACACTTTCCCCTGCCACCACTTTACAGAAGCAGTGCTGGTCACTACTAGACCACAAACAAATCAACTGTCAAAGTCAGAAACAGGCAAGTGGCCAAGGTATTCTCAGCTACAGTGATTTCCTCTCCCCGTGCGTAAATCCCTTTGGCCATGGTGAGGCTATTATGCTTTTTTCATAGTAATCAGTTGGAAAAGTGAAGCTTGTGAACGGATACCAAGGGCACAACTTTCTATGATTTACAATGTGATTACCGTGGTCTAATGTGGGTACGCTGCACATCACGAGCGTATAGTCACTTTGAGATGTGAGTTTTTATTGAACTTTAACTTAATGCGAGCGGCTTGTTGAAATGATTGTAATTACAAGTAGGCATTGTCTGTATGCCCAGCATTTCTTGTGAACCTATGTATGTAGCCTGCTTTTCAGTTGTCCTACTATTCTTTATTTTTCCTGGTGCACATGATACAATTTCATACGTAATCATTATCTAGGAGGTAGATCACACTATGATGGGGTAACAGGAACTGAATGCTCACTTAACGGGCTCTATAAGGATACAGTTTCAAAATGTAGCACATTCTACTTTTTCTCTCAGCTTACCATGGGACTCAGTAATTTACTGGATTGTATTCATTTTTAAAGACCAGGATTTTCAATGAGTAGAATTCCACATAGTTTACACAACAGTGCATCATAGAACATAACAAAATCAGCCCCAGATTGAAATGAATAGATATGCTATGCATGCAGATAGAAAGCTGAACTCTATAAGACAAAAAAATAGATCAACAGCAATATATAGCTTGAATAAACATGAACAATGCTAGAAATTGGAAAAAAAGACACTTGGACTAGATGGAACTGATAAAGAAGAACAGCTATAGCAATAATAAAATAAAGGAAGAAAAACTGACGAGACAAGGCCTGTAAATAAAAAGTATGATGTCATGCATCCAGCACAAATTTAAAATAAGAACATCCTGCAGGGACATCTTGTGAATATGAGCGTAAGTCAGATTATACCCTTACACTAAATCAAACATACTTATCATAGAATCAGGATTTGATTTTCGTCTTAAATTCTGATTGATTTAATGTTTCCTAATATTCCTCGATAAGGAATTCCTAGTTTTGCCATGCAAATATCAAAAAGGTCGTCCCAAAACAATTTTCACCCCGAATAATGCCAGGAGGGAAGAATTAACTATCAATTGTGGGTAAGTGAATAAACTTCAGAAAGATGGATAAAAAAATCAGAGGACACTGTGCTGTAGTTTGAATACAAGATTAAAAAAAGCAATGTCCATCCTAGAGTTAGTACTAAGCAGTGATAATCTCTAGGTATTGGATAGCTAACAAATTCAACTGCCCTTATGTAGTACACAGAAAGCTTTCCCAGTAATTTAAATCACGTGTTAGTGTAGTATAAAGCAGTGGAGTAGTCCATAAATGGACTGACAGTTAACCAATTTGATTGAAGAATCTTGAGGAAAATAATGTTTTCTGTAATAAAGTTAGGACAGTGTCTGTTTGCTTTTGTAATTATGCTGGTGTGTTCTTCATACACCAAGTGGTTCGACTGAGCTCAGTAGCTCTGTTGGGTATACTTTGAAGGAAGATTTATGCGAAATAAAGCCAAGTAACTTCCTTTGATTTTGGCTGCAGTGAGGCATAGCCTTTGTCTTGCCTTTGCCAGTATTAAGCTAAAACCTGCTCCTTCCAAATAATGTTCAAGTTTATGAGTCTTATAGCCATTTCCTTTATAATCATAGGAACAGGGTTCTTCCCTTCCATATATTTTTTCCATTTTTCATATAAACTAAAGCACTTGACTTATGCATGTTTTGTTTCTCTGATTCTCTGCAGTGTTTTGTCACTAAGCAGCTCTGAAGGCAGTTGTAGACTAAACCAGAGCTTGGCAGATTACTGTAGCCTTAGATTATTAGTACCAAAGTCAGACGGTTCAATTAATTTTGCAGGTGAGAATACAACAAACTGTATAACATCTATATTGTCTCTCCACCCACTACATACCCTTCGTGATATATCTTGTTTTATAGATACCTTTAAGTAAAGTGTTAGTGCTCATTTGCCTGTATGGACAGTTCCAAAGTCCTGCTTATTTAATAGGCATATACTTCATATGTTATGTCAGGTTCAGTTCAACCCCTCCACAGAGAAATCATCCAGCTTTTTTACTTTCTTAGTCTTACTTAACTACTTACATATTTACTTTGTGTGTCAGATAAGTAAATCTCAAGCTACAATGTATTTTCACAGGAAGCAACTGAATGAGAAATAGACTACAACGTGATTACATATGTAGATACATGCATATCACTCTTCAGTTACACACAGCTGTAATTTTGCACAAACAGAAATGATATTAGCAACTCAGATTATAAAAACAGTTTATTATTATTAATTACAGGTGAACTCATTTGAGGCAGTAACTGTCAGAACAAAGGATACTCCCAAAAGCTGCTTTAGAAATGAAGTGCTATCACTTGAAATTCATTTAAAGTATTGTTTCATTTTCAATGTCTATCATTATACTCTTCAGTCCATCCAGGGATGGCTGTCTCCCAGCATGCATCTGTGCCACACACTCCCATCATAAATGTTTCACAATCACCTGTAATGTGAAGTCACAGCAGTATATCTCATATGGATTAGGTAATGCAGTACCAATGACCATAATGTTGCAGTCTTTAGTTTGTCCTTATCACTTCTCACTTGAATACTGTAGAAGTCTGAGCAAGTTGCTTCATCAGTCAGTTTTCACTGGTGGCACAGAGGGATAAAATCCTCCTTATGTCCTAAATTACCAGAGTTTGAATAGTGGCTGGAGTGCTTGAGAGCAAAGGCAGCAACAATGGGCATGCTCATCCTGGGGCCAAGCAAATATGCTTGGAGTACACCTGTACAGTTTGATTCCTCAGGTACAGACAGGAGAAATGACCATGAGGGTGGGTAGTGCATCTTACTAACATCAGCCCTTTACAGAAGTGAGAGATGGTCCATTGCTGATGCTCATTGCATGCACCAGCCACAGGGTAATACTGGATGAGTGGGTGCAGGGCTGGGAAGTAATAGGTAAAACATGCTCTGGAGAGCAGTATGCTGGTATCTTGGGGTGCCACAATCTCCTCTCTAACTCCAAATGTTAGTGGAGTAAGCCCGGAGGAGAACAGAGGGCTCAGTAGGCCTAGTGATCAAGGACAGGCACTTGGTGAAGCTGATGGTCAGCTGGAAGGAAGGCATACCTCTCAACCTCTTAGTGCAAGAAGTCTGCACAAAGCCTGGCAAAATGGGGGGGGGACAAAGTCCCAAAAATAGGGACAGATTTTGAATATTGCTCTTATAACCTTAGAAAGTTGCTGGAATGACAGGGGTTGTTTTAACATACATTTTCTGAAGGATATGAAGTTTGAAACTCAAATGTATGTCATTACTTAGAGAGTTCAGTCTTCAAATCATCCCTGTGATTTGCCAGAAAACCACAAATTGTATGAGTACTAGACCAAAAATATGAGCCAAAAATCTGGACATTCTGCAAAAATCTAGACAATTGAGAGGTATGATTAGGGAGGCAAAAATAGATCCAAAAAATCACTTAATCAATCAATGCTCCTAAGTTACCCCTGAAAAGAATATTTGATCCAAGTGGGTTTACCTAGACAGCAAATTAATTAAGCAGAAATAAACACCCTTCACAAGTAGCTACATAAATATTCATCATCTTCCGTAACAGTTTAAGATACTCTATAATGTTCATAGTTAATTACTAGGCTATCAGTCTGCAGACTATTACAAGCATAAGCAATATCTAAAGGTCAGGATCAATCCCTATACTTTGTGTCTTTGAGGCTAACACCTTAGTCATTATGCCAGTCTTCCCAGGCTGCAAGATTTATACCTACAGATCATCTCTTAAAAATGGGGAAGAATTTGTAGAGCATTGTGTTTTACAGTTTTGATCCCATATCAGAAGCATCCTCCCTTAGAAATATTATCTCTGGCTCCAGTTTTGCAGGTTTTCACAGTGATTGCCATAGTTAGGACCTATTACATTGTCTTGAAACTTTTCCAAGTTAAATTTAATCATTTGGAAGTCTTACGACACATTACTGTGGTTAAATATAAAACACTGTTGGCCAGTATTTTTGTTTACTAACCTTTATGTCACATTCTTTACCATTCTGATGCATTCTTCCACTTTTTTGTGTGTTTTCCTGTGGTTGTATGTTTCTGTTTTTTTTTTTGACACACAGATTAAGCATTTATAAATAATGTTCTATATGCTTCAACTTTGATATGTGCTTGCATTTATCATGATTGTAATGTACTATGCTTTGTCTAAAACACACTTGTTCTTTTTATTTAAATGGTAAATAGCAAGTAATTAAAAAATGCACATGGAAGCAAAAAGTATGTTTCTAGAAATGCCATTAAGTTAGTAGGCACAGTATTTGAAATGTATTACAAGATAAGATGTAATGCTGTTTTTTTTTAATTTTTGTGTTGTTTCAGTTATCATGTTATCAGTACAGAAAATTAATGCAATAATGTGTCACAGTAAGCTCCAGGCAAACACATTACCTTGCCTCTTGTACGCAGTTAATCAGATTATACCATCGTTTGGAAAGAATTATTAGTGAGTAATAGCTCATTTCCACTAGAATCACAGCTGTTTAGCTAATTAAATAACAGCAGTATTATCAAATTAAATCACAAGTGTTCTGAGTTCTGGGACTCTTCAAACATCATCAAAGGAAATGCAAATGGGCAACAGAAGTTTCTGCACAGAAAACATAGCCCAAGATCACTGCAGTTTGGGGACACAGACTCTCAAAATGAAAAAAACTATGATAGCTGTCAAAGCCAGATATCTAACATCCAGTAGAACACTGGCAACACAAAATTCTGACTTATTTTAACACGATGCATAGGACAAACTTTACCTTTCAAAGCTTAACTTATAGCAATGGCTAAATGTGGCTAAACATTTTCAGTCATGGGACATGATATCATTAAAAAGGGCTGCACAGCATGATGGTTCACTGCGTAAGATCACTACTTCACAGGCTCAGGGTTCAGTCCTAACATTGGCTCATTACGGGATCTCATCAAAGTATTCCAATTTCCTCCCAAAATATGTTGGTTGTTTGGCTACTTTAAATTGTCCATACATACTACATTTTAACCTTGCCTTTAAGATGGACATCATTCCTGATAATCAATTAATGAGTTTTAATACAAGGGAAAAAATAATATTTTCGTCTGCATTTTTAAAGAATCATTTGACTCTGAATTATTGGGCTGGAAAGTTAAATTCCCTGGTTTCTTTCTTTACTCTCTTGATTGTTATTTTGATTCTTTCAGTGAATGGCATCCTCATTTATTCGTAGTTTTATTCTCATATTGTGGAAAGCAGGCTTCAGATACATCTCCCTTCAGCTATAAGTCACTCACTCACTCACTCACTCACTCACTCACTCACTCACTCACTCACTCACTCACTCACTCACTCACTCACTCACTCACTCACAGTAAGTCAACTAGGTCTTCCAGCCCCCTTCTGGGGCTCACAAACAGTACAGTATCCAAGAGGTCTTGCTTAAATGAAGGCTTGAAAGTATCCGGGGAAATGCAGATTTCAGCTTAAACCATAGTAGTATAATTCTGTCTGCTAGTTCCTTTTTTTGGAGGTGACCCTTGGAAGGACTGACCAAGGCAAGATACAAAGCTTGCTAACAAATAAGCAAACAAACAAACAAAATGTGCATCCAAACACTGAGCCTCCCAGGATTCATATCTCCATAATTGTGTAATGACGCTTGGACCCTCACCAATTTTCATTGCCCTTTCCAATGTATTTGACCATGTTGACTTCTCTCTACTCATCAAAGAATTCTTGTTTTATGGGTTAACCTCTGCCACTTCAAGCTGGTTTTCTCACTCTGATTGCCTGAGTGGTAAACACTTTAAAATTCTGCTTTCAAATGCACAATCTTTCTACTATTCTTTGGCTCAATTTTAAGTTTAAACTCTACTCTTTAAGATGAGAGTTTGATGCATTTTTCGCTGATACTTAAATTATTAAGTCCAATTCATTACATAAGATTCAACAGAGTTTTTTTTCATATGAGAGGAAGCCCTCCCATACCCCCATGCATAACTCTCAACTTCCTAACACAAGAAATCTGGACAAAGCCTTAAATAATTGAACGGGGGGGGGGGGAGCAAAGACCAAAAAAAAAATAAGGATAGATTTTAAATATTGCCCCTATAAACTTAGAATGTTGTTAGAATTGCAGGTTTTGTGTTAGCTTGCATTTCCTGAAGGTTATGATGTCTGAAACTCAAATGTATGTCATTATTTAGTGACTTCAATCCTCTGTAGTTTGCCAGAAAAACACAAAGTTTAAGAGGAGGGGACCCAAAATATGAGGTAAAAATCTGGACATTCTGCAGAAATCTGGACACATGAGAGGTATCTCATCCAGTGGCTACATCTCTATACTCACCAAACTAATATACCTAACCCTAAGCTTGCAAAACTTTGAAACAAGTTTTTTTTGTTTAGCAGTAGAACATTTGATTTATCAGACTCAGTCATATCATAAGAGTGTTACTGAAGAACAACTTCATTATATAACTAGATTTTTTATTCCAAAGATAGAAGAAAATAGCTAAGGCAAGCATATTTCAGAAATGCATATTTTGACGAGAGGGTAAATATCATTAGGTTCCAGCATTCATATATTTATCAGTTATGGCAAGTTAATTAATTACTTTTGTATGCTATGAGAGAACCAGTAAAACATCCAAACTGAAGTGAAGATGAGAAGCACAAAGCATTAATGGAGGTTACCGTTATAAAATGAAAATACAGCTACACAAACTGACTGTCTTATGTGCGTTATAAATGTGTATGCATTGCTAAGGTCTACAGTGAAAGAAGCTAATGCAAGGACAACAGGGGGAAAGGAATAAAAATGCACTGTAGAAGTGACTTGAGGGGATCATGGAGAATATAAAGAGTACAACTCATGAACCAGAGAGAACCTACTAGGAAACGTAATTTAATTTTACAACTGTAGACATAACTGATTAAAGAAGAAAGAGGCAGAAGTCAGACAGTAAGAAAAAGGGCATGGGAAGGAATTAGGTCCTACAGTAATCAAGAAATGTGGTTCAGATATTGTGAAGGTGAAATGTAGGTGATTCCAAAGGTAGGGGCATGCCTGTTGAGGGTTCTTTCACAAGAAATTAAACAGGTCTTTCAAGGATAAAGAAGGCTCCAGTTACCATATATAAAATAAATAAATAAATAAACTACAGACAGAGGAGGGGTACAGAAGAGAGGAAGGAAGGAAGAGGGAGAGAAACAGAGAGTAATTTGTGTGCTAGAGTTTTCTTGGTATACGGTCATAGTAATAACAGAGAAACTTGTCACGAGAATCACTGAATTGAAGAGATAGAACTTGCTTCCCACAAAATCTACAGGTTTCCCACAAATTCTACAGGTAGTGTTTCTACAACATCTGCAAGAGTAGGAGAAATTCTCTGGTATGGGGAACTGTAGGCTGTCTTTGCAGCAGGAATTCTGGAGAAGATATTTAATCTCATTACAGAGGAGTTGGGCTTACTAAATGGAAGCATTTGTATGTGCAATAAATACTTTGATGTAGTGAACTGGCTTTCATTTTCACAGTTGTTCCTTAAGAAAGTTATAGAAACTTTCCCTGACTGTAGAAGTTTTCACTGTTTACAAAGCCGCTTTCTCTTCTTAAGCTTGCTAATGATGGTTTTACGGAAACAATGTGCCTTGAAGTTGTTTTATTTCCTCTCCCTGTATATGAAACATTTCATTTAGAATATGGAGTTTTCTGCATTATTAGACAACATAAGGGAATGGGATGAGTCAACAAGTAGCCATGGAAATAATGTAGCATTTGGTCTGAGTCATAGTTCCAACATGGACAGAATATCAAGAGATATTTTCCTTTGACTGTTACGACAATTTTGAGATGTGATTCAGGATTACTGAAGAGACTGATAGACTGGCAATGTCACAGCTAATTTTATGGAAAGGAGCTTGGGAGGGCATGTTGCATTCCATATCTGCAGAGAGACAATGCCATCATTTAGCTACAAATTTTTTTTGGTTTTGTAGCTATGATTTTCCAAGCCAGTCCCTAATCCTCTCTGGTCTTGGACAGCCCTTACCTGGGTAACAGGCTTCCAACTGTATAGCTCCTGTGGGCCAGACCTCCACCCATACTTCTCAACTGTTCAGATTTTTGCAGAATGTCAAGATTTGGGCCTCATATTTTTGGTCTGGTCCTCATAACATGTGTGGTTTTCTGGCAAATCATCAAGGATTGAACTCACTAAATAAAGTGAGACATTTGAGTTTCAGACTTCATACCCTTCAGAAAATACCTGCCAATGCAAAAACTGTTTTCTGTCAGCTTTCTAAGCTAATAAGAGCAATATTTAAAAAAAAATATCTCTATTCTTGTGTCTTTGTACCCCCCCCCCACTATTCTTCCCTTCGGCCAGATTTCTTGCATTAAGAAGTTGAGAGGTCTGCCTCCACCTGCCTCTCACTTTAATCCATCTACAGTGATAGTGGAATGTCTCTGTTACTTCCATTTTCCTTCTATTGGAGAAGTGTTCCTCCTCCTAAATTTATTTCTGCTCTACCTACCAGCTATCTCATTATATGACAGATGGTTCTACCTCTGGACCATTTTATTGAATGACAGGCCTTTCCACTGTATATTACACCCATTACAATGAAAAGGAATTGAAAGAACACAGAGAGGCCCAAACAGTGGGGTAGCTCCAAGATTTGGAAAAAATAAAAAATGGGGGTAGCTCTCACTATAGCAACCTAAAGGCTGAAATTCACAGCAAAAATTATAGTTGTGTACAGAAAGTAAATGGCCTATAATTTTCACCTTTAAGAGGGTCTTTTCAAGGCTTAGGGAGCACTATAGTTCTGGACTCATTTAAAGTAGGAGGGATATAGGCTTCTACAAAAAAAAATAGTATTTAACACGTGTAAAAGTGGCAACAGCAATGTTTGCAGTAATTTATATACAAAGGGTGTAAGTCTGTCTGGACCAGGAGCTTTTGGAGATGGAAGAGTCTAAGTCAGTTGTTGAAATTTCACTAACTGTTCAAGGATTTCTAAGGGAAGCAGCAAACACTGAGTCTTCTTTAGGGAGACCCAATTTAAAGCTCTAAGTCCTGGTCTTTTGACAGTATCCTAAAGTCCCTCCTGTCCTTATGCAGCATTTTATAGTACTTATAAAAGCTCTCTGTGTGGGAGTATAACATTGTCTCTCTGGGGTGAAGAACAGCTATATGTGACTTCAGTTGTCTCTTCCAAAGCCTATAAGGCAACCGTTTCACAATTTGATTATTATGGGGCAATGCTTGTAATGCAGTTATTCTAAGATGCAATTTTTCTTTGCTATATATGGTATCTAATAAGGCTAATTTAACTCTCAAACAGTTCCTTACAGCATCTCTAAAACACATCTGCTTGCACATTAAAAGCAGAGTCTCATGCATTCAATTGTCCTGATATGACAGTATATTTTACTCATCAAGATTACCTTGGCTGATATAAAGATCTCCTTCAAGTTAAACTTGCTTGTTTCCTACTATGTCTGGGCATTGATTAAAATTGGTTTAACCCAAGAAATTCCTTAAGATCCTCAGAAATATAAGCACTAGTATTTCTATCTTCTAACACTAATGGAGCCATTCTCCATTGCCTGGCCTCACACTCAATATCCTGCATCCTATCCAGCTGTATTCCCACAAAGTTATGCTCTAAGCTGTGTCACAGGTAACAGTAAAAAGTAATTAATATCTCTACCAGAGTCTAAATGTGAAATAAGCATTTAACCAGGCTAAGTAACATTCAAAATCTTCCAAGAGTCAGAAAGATCCAATATATTTATTTAACTATACCATGGGACTTCAAGTGTCTCTACACCTTGGGAGAAGAAGGGTTCAAGATAGAGTCAAGGACTATGTTAACGTCACAATCTACAAATACTAGGAATTAATAGGATTAAATTACCTTAGTGCTTCAAAGAAGGGGGAAAGAAAGGGAGTCATAATTTGGACCACAAATTGACCCAAGTGCCAATTTGCCTGTAGGGGCATTGAACAAAATAAGTGCCCATCTACTCTGATTATCTTTCAGGGTGTTAATTATACCCCACCCTAAGTTGTCCCCACTATAAATGCTTATCCCTTGTTTTTAAAATACTGCTAAACTCAGATAAATAGTAGGATATAGAAAACCATCTAAACATCTAGTGGGTGTTTAGCAACTTTTAGTTCTTGTATTAAAAAAACATCATATTGCACTACATAAATGTGCATTGAGATTCATTAGATTTCACTTTCAGAACGTTAGGACTCAACAAGGAAAGCTAACTATATGCACTGCCCCCTAGCAGTGTACCTTATTTTAAATTACCCCAAAGCCTCCCACTTCTGTCAATCAGATACCCTAGCCTCACCCAGGACAGCCAAAGCATAGCACAGCAGCATACACTGCAGTTAGTAAAGTTTTGTTAGTGTTTAGCTTGGGCCACATGCGCTTAGGAATATAGTATTGATGATTCATTACCTCACAGTTAGTGAAGAAATGGTGAGTCAGTTTAACCTCGCAAATAGTACCGTCCTTGGAGGTGGTGCAAGGATCTCTAGTTACAGAAGATTCAATTGTGTAGTCATTTAAGAATCATCAATAAAATTGTGATCATTATTTACAAGAATACTTTAACAGATCTCACATAGTCATTAATAACAGACTGGTGAATCTGTATTTAGAAAGGGACTGATATCTGAGAGAAGCAAGTGAGGGTAAACATGTTAGATTGTGGAAGGCTTTGCAGAGAGATGATTAAATTAAATGGGACAGATTAAGATAGAGAGTAGATTAATGCAGATTTGAGAGCAAACACAAAGAGTAAGGAAATTTACTGAGGAGTTATATGCTATAATCAGCAGTAGAGGTGTAGGATAAACAACAAAATATTTTGGAGTGACATGAAGAAGGCAAGAGGAAATGAGGACATCCAGAGATGGGTGGATTGCATAAGAGAAGACCTGTGTCAGTCAGGCATGAGTGTAGAAGAAGATCAGAGAGGGGCATTGACTCAACAGAGGTGACAACAACTGATGTGACAACCCAACTCCATGTAGTAAATGGGAAAGAGGAGGTTTATGATAATAAGGATGATAATGATGAGTTATTTGACTGTATTTACTTTGCTAATCTAGTCAAGTGGGAACAATGGTCTGCATATGAGAGGAATGGAACATAAGGGTTTAAGAAGGTTAATTAAGAGGAAAAAAAGAAATGTGTGTAAGATGTGTTAAAAGGAAGGGGAGAAATGTTTATATGATGTTTTTTAAAGTCCTGGGCTAAAAGTAAAAATAAAGAAAAGGGAAAAATGGGGTAGGAAAAATAGGGAAACCTTAGAAAAATGTTCTGTGTGAGAAATTTATACAGGGAAGTTTTGAAGGATAAAAGTGAGGGGGGCATCTAATATTTGGAAGAAACTACGCCACTCTTGGGGCATACAGGGATAAACCCTTTACTATGACTCAGGTGACCTGGGTGCAGTTACTAACTTGGAAGACTAATGAAGCAGCAGGGAAGGATGAATGTTACCATCTTGGTGGGAGAGCAGCATACCTCACAACTGTACAGATTTTCACAGAATGTCCAGATTTTTGCCTCATCTTTTGGTCTGTTTTTCATTAAATTGTGGTTTTCTGGCAAATTAGTGCTATATCATTAAAGACTGAAGACATTTGAGTTTCAGACTTCATACCCTTCAGAAAATTAATGGTAATGCAAAACCTGTTATTCTATCAAGTTTAAAAATTGTTCATATTTTGGGCCTTTGTCCCCCTTTTATTTGTGGCTTTGTCCAGATTTCTTGCTCTAAGAGGTTGAGAGGTATGGAGAGCAGTGACATGGGTGTCTCCTGCAATGATTCCTGGTGGAGACTGGGAACATTACATGGTATGAGGCGTGGTCTAAAGAGGAGACAGAAGGACATGGCTGAGCTGCTACAGAGGTGGGGCAATATGCTACAATGTGTCCTTTGCACATTCACCCCTTGGACATAACCACTCAAACAGTTCTGTGTAAATGATGACATCCTGACTGCTTTGACCTGGGAGTGTAATATTATGCAGTGAATGTTGGCCAGCTTATAAACCAAGGGTATAAGTCACAGCATCACAGCTATACATTATTATAACAGAGTTATTCTTTCATTAGTAGGGAGTGTGCATGTGGAACTGAGCAGAATGCAATAAGTTCCACAGTCAAAAAACTGATGAAGCTGTAGATTTTATCTAATGTATTTTACAGTGCAAGTATATTTTAGTGGCTGCAGAATGTATACCTGTGTATGTATGTGTATATATATATATATATATATATATATATATATATATATATATATATATATATATGTGGTGTCAAAATATTTACTTTGCAAAAGAATTGCATGTGTCAGAATTTAAAGGTCTAATGATTTTCTAACTTTTCTTCATTTGTGAGTGTGCTTTTTAACTCAGTTGTGAACATGTAAGTGGTAAGTGAGAGGAGGTTGGTTTAGAGACTACATTCCTTAGTGTACCTGAGTATATATTTGTATAGTAGTTCATGATACATTAAACCATGATTTTAAGGGTTATTTCTGATTATTGCTGTGATTACATTATAATGTAATTAAAAATTTGGATCCCTTGAGGTCTTCAAAAGCAATCAGAGGAGCAAGGCATTTGTTGAACACCCTTGGGGCAGCAGAAAGGCCAAAGGGCAAAGCAGAGTACTGAAAATGCTAGGAAGCAACAGAGAAACACAAAAACTTCCCTGAAAAGAGGATGGATTGGAATATGGGGATAAGCATCCTTGAGATCCAAAGATACCATATAGGCCTTAGGGAGCAAGACAGGAAACAGAATCTGAAAGGACAACATCCGAAAGGAAGGCACTTTTAGAAAAGTGTTTAGATGAGAGAGGTCTAGAATAGCTCTCCAAGTGCCCTCTTTTCTGTGCACTAGAAACAGTCTTGAGTAGAACCCTTTCCCCCTTTGGGACACAGGCACCTCTTGAATAGTAACCTTAGTCAAGAGATTTTGAAGAACCTCTGGGAAAAAGGGAAGCTCTTCCTGAGGAGGCTGAGGAATGCCCATAAAAGGAGGATGGGATTTGCACACCATGAAGTACCCCTGACAAATGATTGACAGAATCCAAGAATCCTGACTGATCTGAAGCCAAACAGAAAAAGAAAGAGAAAGGCAAAGAGAAAGAGGAATGTGGCTGGGAAGATATAGATAATCACACAGCACCTGGTTTGTCTGGAAAGGAAGTGTTTAGAATCCCTGAAAGTGTGTAGCTTTAGCAGGAGGAGCCCATTTGCCACTCTTCTTACCTATAGTAGAAGGGCGGGATTGCCCATGAACAAAGGCAGATCTAGATGGGTAGTTTCTTTGAAATTTAGGCACAGGAGAAACAAATACATGTTTAAGTTACTGTAAGGCCTTACCCTTATCCTGAAGGGACTTAAATCAGCAGCTGCTTCCCCAAACAAAAATTTTAGAATCCAGAGGAGCATCCATCAACTTATCTTTAATATCATCAAGTAGAGGTTGAAACATAAACCAAAAACACCTCCTCATCACTGAATCAAAACAGCAGCCTAAGAAGAGGCATCTGCCGCATCATAACTACATTTGTTAGAATGAAGAATGACTTGAGAGGAAGTCCCTAGCAAGGAAAGAACAGACGTTTTACCCTCAGAGTCTGTAAAATCAGAAATAAGTTGATAGACCATAGAAAGAAGAGCCAGCACATACCAAGACATATGGGTCTAATAATTAATAGCCCTAAAAGCTAGGGTGGCAGAAGTATAAACCTTCTTACCCAGCCTTTCCATAGCTCTGCTGTCCTTCTCAGAAGGCAATAACTTGGGTGATGGAAGCAATTGAGATGGCCTATCAGAGGCTACAGACAGTACAGAGGGGTCAGCAGCAGGACATTTATAGAAAATAACAATCCTCAGGCACCCTAAAAAACCTCTCAGGCTTCTTGGAAGTAGAGGCTAAAGAATCAGGCGCATGAAAGGCATAGGAAAAAGCATGCAGCAAAGCAGCCAAAACATTAGCAATAGCCGCAGGTTTAGGGGATTCCAACTGCAGCAACTCATAGTACCTCTTATGGAGATCAGAGACCCGAGCACAATCCCATTTTAAAAAAATCTGTCATCCTAGAGAGTGTGTTCCCAAAGGACATTTCCTCAAAAGGAACATCTGCACTAATAGATTCCTCCTCCTTCTCTGACCCATAGTCTAAAGGAGAAGGAATTTGAGCAGAATAAGTTAGGGATTCATCATCAGAATCTAGCTCGTCATCAGAAGAATCTGTAGGCCTTTTAAGGGGAGTAGAAGACCAAGGAGGAGCAGGAACTGAAATGTTGTGAGGAGACTTTAAGGGCATTAAAGCAGTAAATAGCCCCTGAGTAAAGGCATGCCACTCACTTTGTGGAACCCTGGAAGCAGAAGAAACATGTTTAATTTTTTGTTTCTTTTTTAAGAGAACATCCACTCCAAAAAACTGAGAAGGCTCACACCCAGAACGGCAGTCAAGAACCATAGTTGGAACGTCTTCCCCAACTAAAATCTGAGGAACTCCCCTAGGCCCCTTGGAAAAATCAACAGTGGTTCCACCTGACTGTCCAAGACAGACACCTGCAAAGCCTCTTAGGACATGCTGCCAGCCAGATCCTCACTGACCTCAAATGCGGTCATGGCAGAAAAATCCAACAACACAGCCGTGCAAGCCTCTGGGTTTGTATTGACCTCTGGAGAAACATCTGGCAGAGGCTGGACAGCAGAAGACTCCAGCCATACCTTTTTCATCTTCTTCTTTCCTAACAGCTGACCCTCAGCACAGGTGAATCCTTCCATTGTATCCTTAGCAAGAAGCTTAAGATGCTGGTTCTCAAGATACAAGGAAAAAGAAGAGAGTCTGCTGTGAAGGGTTTTTGGGACAACAAACACCTGACCAATTGAACAAGACATATAGTCATGAGAAGCTCCTTGGCAAAAAAAAAAAACACTTATCTTGGAGGTCTTTATGGGGAATCTGTCTCCCACACTGGCATTTACCCTTCCCAGATGACAACCTCAAGGAGCACATAAAAGCAAGAAAACACAAAAACCCCAACAGGGCACTTAGCAAACAGGCATAGCTAGTCACTGGAGAACTAGAATGCACACAACTGGTGGAAAACAGATGCAGGTAGACAGACCGACAGTGAAAAGATATGTTCAGACTTGTGGCAAAGAAGTTCTGATTATGGTAGGCCTGAACATTACCTGTATGCCCTACACTACACAAGGAGCATTTGGGGGACGTTTGGTATACCTTAAAGCAGCAGTAGTCTTTGGTAGACTGGCTGAACGTCGGACTTCCACAGCAGGGAATACCTATATGTTAAGAATACTGCAGCAGTAAATGTAAGGACGTCATCATTTTCTTTTCTTCAAGTTTTACTGGAAAAATAAAATCTGTGCTAATGAGGTGGGTAAATTCATAATTAAATAAATTGTAATTAATTTTAATGTGATCAAACTCAGGAACTCTACAGTACTAAGCTTGTAATGTGCATGAAGCATGCAGGGACATTCAGAATGAGATTCCACTATCTAGCCACAGAATTTTGTTGTTGTTGTGTCTTTCGGCTTTTCCCAGTTAGGGGTCGCCACAGCAGAACTCCGGTCTGCTAATGATTGGCAGTAGATTTTTATGTGCCGAGTTGCCAGCTCTGATGCACAACCTTCAACGAAGGTATGCCCATTCACGTATGTCTCCAGACAGAAGACATTATAGCTGAGAATTGAACGGAACGTCTTACTGCCAGGCGACAGCGCTACCGCAACTAGTAAAGAAAGAAATCAAACTGCAAGTACAGCACAGAACAGTATAGCTTCTAACATTCTAGAACTTTGCTACAAACGTCTAGAGAAAGAAACTGTACAAGAGGTTCAGATTTCTATTAATTTCTATTAATTAATGCTTCACAAAGATTTTGTTTGCCGGCATAAAAAGGAAAAAAATGTGCCAAGTGAATTATTAAGTGGCTCCCCGTGAAAATAACACATTCATAAATTAAACCACCTATGGATACAACAGTTTGAAAATCTAATTATCTAATACGCAACAAAATATAACCTTTTGCTCATTACCTCCAGCTAAGGCAATGACTCTTTCCAAGAACAATTTTTATATAGTTAAAGAGATATAGTAGTGCAGAGCTGAACGTGTTTTAAGTATGATTTTGAATTACTGAAACACACTGGCTTAAATCAGTGACAGTTTCTTTAAGCAAAGTGCTGCCTACATGTAACATTTAAATAGGTTAGCTTAAGAAGGAGCATTGTGCTTTTAGTGTTTTTCTATAGGCAGATGGACTTGACCACAAGAGTCGTCTTTCAGCCATGACCTTGGTATATAAAAGTAAATCCTGATGGCTTTACAAAATACAGTAACATATATTGTATAGATGAACAAGCAGTAAATGAAGCTAGGAAATCTGAAAGAAGATCAGCTAAACATTAAAAGATTTCTAAATAACTTCTTAACTAAGGCATATACAATTAGATATTCTAGGAAATGCTTATTTATATTCTGCTCAGATTCTGTTCATAGGTTCATAGGTTCATAGGAGATGACTGGCTAATGACTCAAGAGCCATTACAAGCCTAGCCAGTTTTAACCAGATTTTACCCAATTTTCTGTCCCTAGGGGAAAGATAACAAGGGTCAGTAAGCAGGTTTTTGACAGTTTTTACAGACTGCCTCTGTCCATAAGGTACATGAGTGCTACCACAGGAGTGAATTTGTTATTTCCCATCCATTGGTCCAGCTTGCACTTGCAGATGGTCAGAGAAGGGCTCTGCTTTGCGTGAATAGGAAGCCTATCTCTGGGACACATATCTGTCTCTCCAGCATCGTCTATGAGGTTTAGATCTTTGGGGTTGACAGCCATTGAGCAGTCAGTTTTGTGAATATGCAACATTTCCTTCAGGGCTGGGTCAGATACTGCCTTATAATTCATGCACAGATCACCCCTCAGATATCAGTAAGAAAATGAATACAGTGATAAGGATTTTATTCAATCTGCATATGGCATGTTGGTTATACCCTGTAGTTTTTAATGAGAAACCTCTGAGGATGACCCAACTGTTGTAGGTACCTAGTGAGGTACATGCTGAAGGGTGCATTGTATGCAATTATTGGTCTGATGAGGGCCAAGAACAGTAGTGCTATGACATCCTCAGCTCTGGATGCAATTCCTTTACTTATAAGCTGAGCCACATAGAAAGATTTCCTCACCACAGTGGACAGATGATGGTCAAAGTTCAGATTACTGAGTACCCAGTTCTCTCACCACTGGGTTCACTCTTAGGGGTGCTATCATTGCTGTAATTTGCACAGGTATTTTATTTCCTAAAGAATTTTGTTATGCAATTCTTCACATTTAGTTTGAGGCCATGGCTATGACACCAATCATTAGTCCGTGTCAGTCCATTCTGTAAGATATCAACATTGTTTGGGAAGTCATTGATTGCCCCCAACTTGCCATTATCAGCAAACTTGGTCAGCCAAAGGAGGTCTACATTTGTCTTGACATCTGAGAAGTATATCCTAAATAGGAGTGGGCCCAGTACTGAGCCCTGTGGCACTCCACTGGTGACTGGACTCTTGCTGAATGTGGATTCCCCCACTCTAGCAGCATATGCCCTATCTGTGAGCCATTTGGCTATCCATATGGTGATGTAGAGGTAGAGGCCCATTTTTGTGAGTTTATCTATGATATCCAAGTTGGATATTGTGTCAAATGCCTTAGCCAGGCCAAGGTACAGTTTATGCACTGTCTTACCTTCATCCATGTCCTTGGTGACCTTTGCAAATGAGTCCATTAGATTGAGCACGCAGGACCTGCTCTCGACGAGGCCGAACTAGACTAGGTCTACAATATGGAGATTTACTATGTTTTTGTTAATCAGGTCCATGATTATCTTTTCCATGGCCTTGCATATGAGGTTAGTCATACTTATGGGTTGGTAGTTTCCTGTGTCCATTGATGGTCCCCCCCTTGTGCAGAGAGATAAGTGTTGCTGTCTTCTCTTCTACTGGTACAAAGCCTGTCTGGAGGCTGTTGTTAAATAGCAATCTGAATGAGTCTGCAAAGTCATGTTTCAAGCTATTTAATAGGCACCCTGGAAATTCCATCAGGGCCCATTGATGCCATATTTCTAGCTTTAGAGAGCACAGTGACAACCTCTTCTTTTGTGATAATAGGAAAAGGAATGATGGAGGGGGCACTTCATGGGGAGTGACCGGAGGTGATGTTGGGGTGAATGTTGAGCTAAGTTTATTGGCCAGCAGGTTTGTTATTTCTTCTGGCTGAGTATAAGTAGTGCCACCTACTGCCAACTTAGCACACTGTTGAATGTTTCCCTTATGATTTCAGACATAGCTAAAAAATGCTTTGTGGCTATCCTTTGCTTGGGTGGGCTATTTTAGTTTCATATTTAGCTTTTAAAGATTTCATTAGTTCCCTGATTTGCCTGTTGAGTTTAATGAGGGATTTTTTTTCTCTGTTGTGTACCCTCCTAGTTACTTCTAAACAGCAGTTTCTTTCTTATGTTACATGGTCTACTTATGCCAGGGGTCCAAAAGGGTGTTGTATTTTTCTGGATAAACCCGGGTTTAGTTTGGTCAGGTACTGCTGTTTCTATGCAGTTGTTTAAGTAGTTGTACAGGGCATCTGTGTACACTTCTTCATAGGTCTTCATATTTTTGTGGTTAGAGGAGATTTAAAATTACCTATGGTTTCACTTAATAGAAGACAATTTGCCTTGGAAATATTCTTTAGGGCTTTAGGGTGTGATCAGTGTACTACCATTACATTTATTTCAAAGGAGACCGATTTGATCTGATCTTATGAGGACATTATCCTGAGGGGGTGTAACCTTTCCCCATGTTTGTGAGCACTATGTCAAGGATATTTGAGCCCCCCCCCCCAGTGGAAGTACAGACTAGCTGTTCCAAACCATTTGCACTGACAAAGTCTAGGAATCTCTGAGACTGTGTGTTAGTGGTCATGTGTTTCCTAGGTTATGGAGGGGTAGTTAAAATTGCCCATGAGTAATGTGTTGGGCTGAATGGTAAGTGAGTCTAGTAACTTTATGTATGTGGAGTGGTTTTCTTGGTTCATGGTTGGGGACCTGTATCTAGCGATGATATAGTGAAGGATTTTGCCTATGGCCAGCTAGACAGGGAATAGCTCAAATTAGCCATCCTGCTTGACCAATCTAGAGGTGTGATTGTTTGTTATGTAAATGGAAACATCTCCTCCTTTCATTTTTTCATTTTAGGTTGTGGTCAGAATGTGTGATAGGTATTGTAGCCTTGCACTGTTGGGGTGCTTTCTGCAGCTGTGAACCCCATCTCTGTAACTCCACAGACATCAGCATTCTCCAGGATGAGGAGAGCTTTGAGCAAGTGCAGTTTCTTGCTAAGAGTCCTAGCACTGAGCAATAATACCTTCATCCTGGCATTAGAAGAATTTGTTATGTTGGTAGGTCTGTTGGTTTGTGATTGTCTAAAAAAGGCACTATGGGGTGGCTAATGCCTTGGCCAGTATTTGAAAGCCTAGCAGCAACATCTCTGGCAAAGCAGTGTGTTTTGTCAATCAATCCATCCCAGGCTGACAAACAATGGATCCCCTTGGAATGACACCAGTAGGTAAGCCAATTATTGAAGTCAATCACTTTCTGCTTATATTGTGGTATCATTCTTGGTGAGGGTAGAATGCTGCTCACTGTGAAACTCATACCAGCCTGCAACACATATTCAGAGAGATCCGTCATGTCTCTCTTCATATAGTCCAGGGAGGTACATCTCAGGTCATTCCAACCATATGTACTATGACTGAGTCATAGTGGAACCTGTAGCTTAGTGAGCGGAGTCCCTGCTTGATCTGATGAATCCTAGCCCATGACAGGCAAGTGACTGTAACTCTCTCTCTATCCAACCTGTTGGGGGGCATCCATGTGTCTCACAATGAAGTCTCCTATGACCAAGATGTTTGAATGTGTGGTGTTTTGCCTTAGTGGCTTGCTTGTGGAGACACTGTGATGTGTATTGTTATGCGTAGTGGTTAGTATTAACTTATTTTCATTTGCATGTGGTTTCTGAGGGCAGCATATGGGAGGCCTCTGAGGTTTGGTAAGTTACGTGAGCACCTCTGCCTATGTGGGTTTATGTGTCAAGAACTTATTTCAACCTGTTTGCCATTTGATTTGTCAGTATGTGAGAATCATGTCTCAATTTTCCTAGTGTAATTACATCTCTTACATACTATGTTTGTTTGTTTCACGATTAAGTGGTTGTCAGTATACATGAAACAGTTGCTACATTAGTCCTGGGGAAAAAGCTCAATACACAGTGTGATTAGAGGTGGTGCGGATGGTGGGGGAAGGGGTTCCAGAGGTGAGGCTAGGTTTTGTTTGATCTTAATACAAGTTGTTTTTGAGAGGATTGAATGTTAGTTAGGAGTGGGGTGCCATAGAGAAGGGAGGGATAAAGGAAGTACCAAGTTTTTGATGGGTCTTTTTGATGTTTTTTGTAGTGAGAGGGTAATTTAAGTTGGTTTGTCAATTTGTACTAGTAGTTTGGTGTCTGACACCCAATTTAGGTGAGTTATTTTGCCTATGATTGATTGATTGAAAATAATTCATAGTCTTGGAGGCATTTAGAGCAAGGTGGTTTTAACATATCCATTGCTGTGTTGTAGAGAAAGCATCCTTAGTTTTGTTTTGTGATAGTAGTGGCTGGTGGCTGAAATGATTGTTGAATCAATCATCTGGATGATGGATGAGAAGGGAGAGTGTGATTTGTGAAGTCAAGAAATGAGGAGGTAGTTTTTCCATTTTACTGCTTGATTTCTGTTGGATAGGTAAAGAGAAAAGCTCTATTTACTGTTTCTAGGAAGGAGGAGGAGGGCAATTCATTGTGCTGTGGTGAAGCTGTGTTGTGTGGGAGTTATACATTTTTCTAATGGGGACAGAATGGCTATGGGACTAAAAGTTAGTGACATTGTTGTTGTTGCCCCTTTGGAGAGAGAGAATATATGCCTGTTTCATCAGGGCGTTGGTACCAGGTTTCAGTTTTTTAGAGGTTTTTCTTATATAGATGTTGGCCGCGGGAGAGAAAAAAAGGAGTGGGGAGAGGGGAGGAGGAGGTGAGGAGGGTGGAGGTGTTTGGGTGGGGTTGGGGAGCAGAAGAAGTAGAGGGGGGGGAGGAGGGGGAGTGGGATTTGGTGGATAGTGGGGAGTGGGGGTGGAATTTGGGGGTGGGGGGATGGGTGTGTGGGTGGGGGGGGGGATGGAGGGGGGTGTGGGAGAGAGGGAGAAGAGAGTTCAGTTTTTGGATAGTCAGTCAAAAAAAAAAAAAAAAAATGGGATTCTAGGGTCTAGTTCAGGGGCTTTTTGGGGGGGGGGGGGGGGATCTATCTGGGGGGTGAAAAGGAGACTAGAGATCCGCCAGGATACCCATGTCCACCAGGCTAGCCACAGAGATAGCAAGAAAGTGTCCATCCATGGTTTCAGCTTTTTTATTATGAGTTTAACCAGGGAGAAGATTCAGGAGGTTTAACTGGACTGGGATGATAGCACAAAGACTAAGAATGGGTGCTATACTCAGTGTGAACTGCAGCTATCCAACAAGGTGATGCTGCTGTGCAAGCAATTCAGTTGCTCCTAGAGAAGAAGGGGGACTGGGGAAGCTTGCAGAGGTAGTTATTCTAAAGGAAATTTTGACTTTATACCATTTGCATCAGCACAGGGCACTGCTAACTACTGCTCTGCTGAGAGCACAATCTAGATATTACTGTCCTGTAAAACTATCTGACACAATGTCATTAATTACTACAGCAGCAGTGCAAACAGTTCAGTGTTGAAACTTGACTAAAGTGCAAGAAATGTTACAATACAGGATTCTTATGAAATACAGTAAAAATAGTCAGAGAAAATGCAAAATTATACTTATTTTTGTTGTTTTAGCAGGTGATGGCATTAGATGCAGCAGATTCTCTGTAACTCTCAATCAAAGTTGCCAAACCAAGAGCACCTCTGAGGAATTGGGCACAAACCCATGCAAACACTGGGCTTACGCAGAATCAGAAAAACAAGTTTTACAACAACAAGTCTTACAGACCAATCAGGAAAACACACAATAAGTTTTCAACCAGCCGCCCCCAACTCAGGTTTGTTGCAGCACACATCTGCCACAAGAGTGCAGTCAGAAAACCATCTTAATGTGCAAATGCTGGTTTTAGAACTCAACTGCAAGGAAACCATACAATCTAGATGCTACTGTCCTGTAAAACTAGCTGACACAATGTCATTAAGTACTACAGCAGCAGTGGAAATAGTTCATCTTTGAAATTGTATTAAAGTGCAAGAAATATAGCAATTAATGCAGGATTCTTAAGAAATACAATAAAAATAATCAGTGGAAGTGCAAAACGATATTTATTTTCATTCTTTTAGCAGCAGATGACTTTAGATGCAGCAGATTCTCTATAACTGTCTGGCAAAGTAGACAAACCAAGAGCAACTCTGACGAACTGAGTACAAACCCACACAAACACTGGACTTATACAGAATCAGCAAAACACATTTTACAACAGCAAGTTCTGCAGACCAATCAGGAAAACACACACTAATTTTTCAGGCAGCATCCCCCAGCTCATACAGATCTGATACAGTACACTTCTGTCACAAGAGTGCAGTCAGAAAACCCTCAATGTGAAAATGGAAAAATCATGCATTCTCATCTTGACCACTTTGCATCATACAATATGGTATATATAGCTGGTAGGGTATGTGCATCTGATGAGATGTAACTTCAGTTTACGTTACCCCATGTGACAACTGCAAATGGCATTTACAAATAAAAGAACTTCTGTTTTGAAGCAAAGTTGTCAGACAACTAGATGTGCCTGATGGAAGGGGAAAGTGATTTCCATAACTAAACATTTTAACCACAATATTAAGCACAAAGAACAGAGAGGTGCAATTAAAATGGGAGTAAAATGCAGTAGATTATCAAATTAATACAGTGCACTACTCAAGTTGTCATTATGGCAGTGCTGAGATTCTGAGCAAATGCATGGAACTTTGGGCAATTAAAAAGCAACATGTACGGTTTCCTAGAATGTTTTTCAAAGGACATTTGAAGACAAATTCAGGCATGGGGCTTTGAGGGCACTGTATCTGCAGGTGAGGATGGACTTGTTTAAGACAGCAAAGTAAAACATTGTTTAAGATATTGCATGGTTTTGTGATACAGAGGGATAGAGTTATGATTACATTCTGCATCTGAAGTTTACGTAGTGGTCAGGCATAGAAGGAGGTGGGATGTGAAGGGGAGGAAGGCAGTGAATAGGTAGTGCTGGCTCACACATCCTGCGGGGCAGACAATGCCAGTCAGATGTCCAGTGCCATGCAAGCAGAGGTTAAACAAAATCAGGGAAGTGGGCTTGGCAATCTGAAGATGATGATGATGGTAGCCCTCATAGTTTGTGGGTAGAAGCATGGACAAGCAAGCGGAAGGTACAGGATATCCTCTGTGGAGAATTAGGGCCAAGTAGAAAAATCTTATATGTAATTAATACTATGAAGTATTACAGCAGTCATTTTAAGGGGGTGCA
Organism: Protopterus annectens; assembly: GCF_019279795.1. Lineage (NCBI taxonomy): Eukaryota > Metazoa > Chordata > Ceratodontiformes > Protopteridae > Protopterus > Protopterus annectens. The sequence goes on along the minus strand of NC_056737.1, from coordinate 921,679,698 downwards.
ATATTTATCAGCATGGAAGGAGATGGTCAACAGACTACACTGTTTTACCATGGATGGTCTGCACCTCTCCCCTCTAGGCTTTTGGATATTAGCTAATACATTGCACTCCTCATACTGCCTTTTTCTTAGGCAATACCAAACTGAAAGTAATTCTGACATAGCAAATTAAAACCAATAAAATCTTAAGGTATTGCTGCTCAATGCTAGGAGTGTAAAAAAACTCCACTCTACAAGCTCTCCTCACCCTAGAGAATGCTGATGTCTGTATGGTCATTGAAACAAGGTTTTAAAGCCTGCAGAATACACCAGCAGTGCAAGGCTATAATGCCTTGCACACATTTAGACCAGCTACTACACAGACGGGTACTAAAGGTGGAGGTGTCTCGATTTACATCAAAAATAAGTATAACTCAAAGCTGATCAAAAGGACAATGCACTTGAGTTTCTCCATATTCAAATCACCACAGGCAAAATCCAATACTACTTCCTTGCAAGCTATAGATCCCCCTCTATGACCCAAGAAACTTATAACATGTATTTAAACTTATTGGAAACACTCAGCATCCAAACCAATACCATGTTCATGGGTAACTTTAATTACCCCACTATTAACTAGGAATCATGTACCACACCAAAAGTAAAGGCACAGAGATTTCTGGATTTTGTAAACACAAACTCCCTGAACCAGATTGTCAATACACTGACCAGGAGTATAAATATACTGGATCTGGTCCTCACTAATATGGGAGAGTGCTGTACACCCCCTAGTGTAATGTCTTCTCTTGTAAGGTCAGACCACAAAGTGGTCTGTAATGGAAGTAAAACTAAAACCTGGAACCACAGCTAACCCTGGAATATTCAGGAACTACTCCAAGGCTAGCTTCCTGCTGTTAAGTGATAACTTGGCAAAATTTTAAGCCCCCATAAACCCTGAGAACACTGCTGCTTATGTGGAACTGGTCACAAAATCCCTATACAAGCATGTTAATAGCTGCATAGAGGCAGCTGTACCCACCATGAAGAAGTACAGAACTAACTCAAAAAACAAGCCACCTTGATGGACTCACTACATCAACAGGCTGTATAACAGAAGAAAGAAAATCATGACAAACATTAGGAGGTGTAGCACCCAGCAGAATAAAACCACTCTCATCAAACTCAACAAACAACTCAGAGGACAAATAAGGTCTGCCAAAGCCAGATTTGAGCTAAACTTGGTCTCCCTGGCCAAGGGCAACCAGAAGGCATTATTTAGCTATGTCCAAAACCTGGAAGGTAATACACAATTGTCTGCAGAACTCATTGTTAATGGAGCCACCTATACTGAGCCAGAAGATATAGTAATCCTACTGGCTGATAAATTCATCTCCAACTTTACCCCTCCCTCCCCCTCAACCTTCCCTCAAGAAATGCCATCAAATATAACTCCCCCTACCATCACTAGGTAACACATCCTTAATGCTCTCATTAAGGTCAAGAACACTACATTAATGGGCCCAGACAATATCTCAGGATGCCTTTTTTAATTTCTCCAAGTCTTTTACGTTTCTAATACCATGACGGGAATGGACCCCATTCCTAAGTCAAAGTGTGATTAAAGTTAGTTCATGAAACTAGTATTGTTTCAATCTTTGATTTAGCTAGAAGTGCTCTTTGCAGCACATGCAATGTGCCTAGCATTAACTTCTGCAATTCATATGGAGTTACATGTATAGGTAACTTATCTAAGTACAATTATAAATTCTTTTTTATAAGACCCATTTCTCCTACTACTGTTGGAACTGTCTGGGCATCCTTCTTCCACAGTGCCCTCATTTCTGCCTGCAAATACTGGTATTTTATCTGTACATAAGACACTGCAGTTACTGGAGGCAGCTATTTCAATGATCAATACTACTTTTGTTTTCTTTTCATGGAGTATTATATTTGGTTTTCTTGCATCTGTTTTTTTAAACTGTTGATAATGGGTGAACCCATGTGATATAAATTTCATCATTTTCTACAATGCTTTGTGGCACATTTCCAATGCTTTTCATCTACTTCAATGTTTTAATGTTTGCACGATCCTCAATGCAACAGTCTTGCCACATTATTATGCCTTTCGGTATACACTCCTTCTGCCATTAGTATACCACAACCAGCAACAAGATGTGTGACTCTTTCCAATTCTGTTTTTCTGTTTTATTTATTTTTTATTTATTTATTATTTTATTTGCAGTTGGTTTACCAGGATAGTCCACTGGGCCAAGATGAACCCGTTTTCAATGGAGTCCTGGGGAGAAAAGCTCCAAAAACAAGCAAGATTACAGTAAGGTTTAGGTTACAATCATTACAAACAGTACAGACTAGTGAAAAACATTACAATATAAATACTGAGAAGCCATTACATCTTAAGGAGCCTTGCACTTAAGAGGTGCATTCTAATACATTCTTTGTAACTAGCTTAGTACATGCAAGAGCAGGATGTATGAGTTAGGAGAGTAAGTGAAATGGATGTTGCCAATATAAAGAGGGAAGGAGATTATGTGGGGTGGGAGCAGGAGCATTCCTACTGGGATATTAGATGTGAGTGAAGAGATTTCTTTGAATGAAAAGTGGTTTGAGATGGTACAGATGGATGGTGGTCGGGAGTTCCAGAGACGTGCTAGACCATAGGATAGGAGATTTTTACCTGGGGGACGAGTTGGTTTATACAGTTATATTAGGTTTTGGTTGTTAGATCTTAGTAGTCTATCGGGGAGGTGCATTTTAAAGGCAGAGGAAAAGGAGGGACAAAGGGAGGGGTTGAAAATGAGCTTGTGTGCAAGAGTAAGTTGAGTGTAGGTGAGATAATTGGATAGTTCTATCCATTTTAGTTTGTGGAAAGAGATATATAGTGGTGGGTGGAGGACTTATGGCTGGTAGCAAACTTGGCAATTTTGTTATAGCAAGAGGAGAGTTGTGTTTTAAGGGAAGATTATAGGTTAGTTAGGAGTGGGGCTTCATAGAGGAGAGAGGGGATGAGAAATGTGGTAGAGAGAGTGAATTTAGTTGAGGGGGTGAAGTAATGATTTTGTCGATAGAGCATGCCAAGTTTTTGGTGTTTTTTTTATATTTAGTTGTAGGTGGGAGTTGAATTTAAGCTGATTGTCAATTTTGACCCCTAGTAATTCGGCCTCTGATACCAATTCAAGAGATGTGTTGTTTTGGCTAGTGATAGAGAATGTGCTTATATTGAAAGAGGTGACTTTAGAGGGAGTAAATACCATTAATTTGGTTTTAGAGGCATTGAGTGCTAGGTGATTTGTTTTCATCCATTGTTCGGTGGTTGAGAACGCATCTTGTGTAAGATTTAGGAGTGTAGAGATGGAAGTGGCAGAATAGATAATAATTGAATCATCTGCATATTGGATTATATTTGTGAAAGGGATGGAGTGGAGGAAATTGTTTATAAATATATTGAAGAGGAGGTGACCCAGTATGGATCCCTGGGGAACTCCAGTTGGGGTGTTAAGGAATGAGGAGGTGTCTTTATTCCATTTTACTGCTTGATATCTATTGGATAAGTAACTGGTGAACCGGTTCAGAGAGGAAGGGGTTAGGTTAAGCTTAGAGAGTTTAGTTAGAAGAAGATTATGAGAGCTAGTGTCAAAGGCCTTAGAGAGGTCAAGTAGGAGGGTAGATACAATGTGGCCAGAGTCCCGGGCTTTATTCACAGTTTCTAGGAAGGAAAGAAAGGCGGTCATAGTGCTGTGACCGGGTCTAAAACCATGTTGTGTGGGAGTTAGTAGGTGATTGTCTATGATATGGGCGGCACAGTGGTGGTGCAGCTTTTTTGTCGCCTCAGCACAGAGGTTCTTCTTTCGATTCGGCTCTGCTGGGGTGCCTACTGGTGCTGACTTGTTCTCCTGTTCGTGTTTGTTGTGTCCTGCGGGTCCGTCGGTTTCCTCCCACAATATGGGGTAGGAGTTGTAGATGGATACACTTTTCTAGGAGTTTAGAAATGGGAGATAGAATGGCGATGGGATGGAAATTAGTGATATTGTTATTGTTACCACCTTTGTGCAGAGGTATGATAAAAGCCTTTTTTCAAATTTGGGGTACAAAACTTTCTTGGATAGAGTGATTGATTAGAATGGTGATGGGGTAGGCAATGGCTTCGGCAGCTATGCTAAGAAAATATGAAGGAATGTTATCGGGGGCATTAGAGCATGGCTTCAATTTCTGAAGGAGTTTTTTTATGGTAGATGTGGATATAGGTTTTAATGAGAAAGGTGGAGACTGGGAAGAGAGGGTATTTGAGGGTGGTGATGATGGAGAAGAAATGAAAGGCGAAGCAGAAGTGGGGGGTGTAATGTTGTTAGAGGAGGATGGGGGTGAAGTGGAGGGTGTGGTGGTGTTAGAGAAGGATGGGGTTAGTTTGGAAATAGAATCAATGAAAAAAGAGTTAAATTGTGTAGCCAAATCATCTATGTCTGGTGCATTAGGGTCTGGGCTGGGGTTATCTGTTTTGCTGGGATTCAGGAGGGTGGAGATTCCTTTCCAGAATTTCTGAGGGCTTGTTTTATTGTTGTTTTGGAGTATGGAGAAATAATTTTGTCGATCAGTGATGCTGAGCTGTTTTACTTTGTTTCTAAGTGTTTTGTAGCCATTATGGGTGGGGGAGTCCTATTTTTCTGGTAATGTGCCCAAGCTTTATCTCTGTGGCGCATGGTTGCTAGTGTATTTTTGGTTAGCCAAGGGGCAGTTTTGATTTTTGTTGTTTTTGTCCTTATGGAAGCATGGTGGTCTAGGAGGTTTAGGAAACTTGTGTTGAAGTGGGCAACTGCGTTTTCCAGGGGTAGAGTTTTTAGAGTGTTCCAGTTTATTTCTTTTAGAGAGTTAGAAAAGGTAGTAGGGTTGAAGTTTTTTTGGTAGCGAATAGTAATATAATTATGAGTACTATGTAAGGGTGAAGGAAGTCGATATGTGAATGTGGGTAGGTGGTCACTAAGGGGATCGGGAAGGGTGCCACTGTTAGAGAAACAATGGGGGTGAGAGACTAAAATCCATTCTAGAGTACTACCACTGGAGAGGTTTTTTTGAGGGTCGGGTTATGGAGTTGATCAGCTGTAAGAAATTGTAGAGGTTGATGTTTAGTGGGTTTGTGGGAGACTGAATGGAGGACCAATTGATATTCATGTCTCCCAGAATTATTGTTTTATTGCTAATATTAATAGAAAGCCAGGAGAGGATGTCCTTGAGTGTAGAAATAGTGTCACCAGGGGGATGTAAAGGGAGGCTATACATATGTGTTTGTGTTTAGTAACTTGGAGTAGTGCTAGGAGTAATTCAGCATTATTGAACTGGGGAGTAGGTTTGTTATAGGGAGTAACTGATAAGGAGGATGAGTATAGAAGAGTTACTCCTACCCCTTTTTTGTGGGTTCTATCTTTTCTAATGATAGAATAGTTGGGTGGTGTTATTTCAGAATCTTTTATATGGGGTTTTAACCAAGTTTCAGAGATGGACAGTGTGTCAGGTTTATTATGTGTGAGCCAGGCATGGAGGTTAGGGATTTTATTAGCTATACTTTGGGCATTAAGAGAGGTAAGTAGGATAGATGTATCTGTAAAGGGGGAGGAGGGGGGCCTGGGTTAGGGTGCATATCTCCAGATAGTAGAATGATAGTTAGATGTAGGATTAGGTTGTAGAGGTATTTGGACTTCTTAGAATCTAGGTTGACCTTTATTAGATTTGAGAGGGTTTTGTTGGTTACTGAGTGGGTAGGGTACTTATGAGGATTAATAAGTTTATACGGGAAGAGTAGGTTTTTTTATAGGATATAGGCAGGGAGATATTGGAATATGTGGGTATAAGATTGGTGGGGTAAGATGGTTGGTTATATGAAAGGATGGTGAGTGGTTGGCGTTAAAGGGCTGGGTGATGTAGTAGATATAGGATATGGTTTTACAAAACATTTATTTCTTTCTCCCACATCTTCAGTGGACTTTGTAAAGTAACGTGTACATAGTTCACTATTTTGGGCCTACAATATTAACCTTTTGTCTTTTGATTTAGATTCACCTCTCCTTAACCATTCCTGCATTCGACCCTGGTCAACATGAGGCTGTTCCAAGAGTTTTTTGTACTTGCAACTATACTTATGCATTTTCCACATTTATTTCCTTCTCATCTGATCCTTCACCTTATATTCTTTCTTTTGTTTTTTTAGCACATTTAGTTGCTGCCTGATCTTTATCTACTTCTGGTTTGGCTTGCATTCACGCTTGACACCAATATCCATCTGATAAACTAAGCAGGGAAGTCATCATAGACTTATTACCCTCATGTTTAAAAACTTTCACTATGTTTGCATCTTGCAAGGTCAGCAGGTATGTATGCAATCCTACAATTGCAGATATATACATGTAATCAAATTTGAGGAGGCCCATACCTCCTTCAGAAAGGGAATTTACTGTATATAGCCTTGGTATATACTGATTTTTTTTTTATAAATCATTTGATGAGCATAAAGCATTCTTGCTTTCTTGTCCAACCAATCCAACACCTTTTGGGGCCAATCAATATTCCAAACCTGTAAGGACCGGAAGAGCAAATTGGTTTACAGCTTGGACTTTGTTCCTAGATGTCAGCACTGTTTTCAGTACTAATTTTAATCTTCTAAAGTATTCCTTACTAAGTTTTATTCAGTTAACCAGTAAGCCATCCCAGTTGTTCACATGTGGTAATGTTTTATTGTTGATCCTTCATCATTTCCCAAATATCTATACACTCCCTCTTGCTCAAGTTCTTTTATATCACATTCTTGTCCCATACTGATGTTTTCTTGGTGCTGCAGCTTTCCTGCTTTAAAGGTTGCTTTTGCACATTTATCAAGACCAAAAGACATTCTTATATCATCTGAAAAAGTTTTGACCACTTGCAGTTGTGTTTTCATGTATCTTCTAACTTTTCCTGCCTGTGCTATTTTTAGTTTATTTATGACAGTGCACAGTAGATCCTGATCTGCTCTGATACTGCACGTCTGTCACTTTTATCACGTCTATCTTTCTGATAATTTTTGTTGATCTTTTCCCTTTTCTATACTCCTCTAACACTGACACTTCTTGTCTTAATTGCTTTATAGTTTTCTCTAGCTGATACTTCCATGACAGCATTTGATTTTGTCCCTCCCTTACCCTTTCTGCCCTATGTTTTTGGGGTAAGACTTTATCTATTATTAATTTAGCTGCACAGTAATATATCCTATTTACTTCCGTATATCTGATGAATCTCTATGAACAGTCCTAATTACTGTGTTCATTTGTTTTAACAAATTCTATCTTTTTGGATTTTATTAACTTTCTGTAATCTATTTCTTTCATAGATCTTAACAGGTCTGTCCATCTCTATTAAATCAAGCAACTCTTCTCATAGGTCATTTTCTTCTAAACTGAGGGCACGTTCTTTGTTTTCCATTTCTTGCTGGCATTCTACAAAAATTCCAGAGTATCTTCCTGTACCACAGTCTCTTCAGTTTCGTCCTGTGTTATACATTGCTCTTTTATATGGGAACTGACTGGCCTCTCACTCCACAACAATGACATCGTCAGAGTTGCTACAGTTTCCTGTTCCTTCCCTTACTGTGCAACTCCAGCTAAAAGTTTCCACTGGTTTCCTACAGAAAGCTCTGAAGTATCTTCATATGGCAACCGATCAGATGTTACCTAATCCACTGGTTTCTCCTTAATTTGAGGATCCATTGCTCTATTCTGCTGTAATGTTATTGAAGTTAGAGTTTGTACACTAAATCCTTCAGGTAATCCATAACCTCAGTTTCTGTTTCTTTAACTTTTCCATTACTGATCATCTTTTCTACTTTTCCTCTTTGTTTTCTTATGTTTTGTATTGTAAAATATTCCATCCCCAGATGCCTTTGCTGTATTTCTTTTCAAATATCTTTCGGGCTGCCTTTTTTGTATTGAGTAATTTGGCTTTCTCCTTTGCAAAAATATTGCACCATATCAATTTCTTTTTTATACCTTTCAAAAGTCTCTGGATTTTGTTCTTTATATTTTCGCACTTCATCAATTGTTTGTTTTTCAAAATGTCCCAAGGTTTATGGTCTATATAATGTTTGTCCACAAATCTGTTGTATTAATTAACACAAATTTTTATTTGAAGATTCTGACAATTTTTCTTGTGGAATTATTTTTCTTTCCTCTAACTTCTCTCTCTTCATCTTTTTGTGTATCTTCTCTGTGTACATTCTGGGCTTCTTGTATAACAGTAACAATACATAATTTCTTTATTATCCTCAGTAGTCCACTCTCTCATCTTTATTGCTCTTTTTTGGCCTATTAGTTTTTGTGGTTTTTGTGGAGTACTACTTCCTTCTACAACAGGAGGGCCATCTTCCCTTGGGTCCACCCTAGCCACATGTAGGAATGTTTCTGTGTCTTGCGGATTCTACGCTGTCATTTTTTCCACTCCTGGTACCAGTACACCTTCTAGGAGTGGGAACTTATTTATCCTGGGTCTTGTGTTCCCAGCTATCTTTTTTATTTTTTAAGCTACCTCTGTTCATGATATATGCTATATAAAATACAGTCTACATATCAGTGTCATCTTGGTGAGATTTTGTGAAAAACAGGGTCTGCCTCATGAAGGTACTCACCAAGACTTGAGGATGAATTCAGTTCCAGCAATACTACTCTCCTCTGCTTGCTGACTTATCATCTCTCCATTCGGACCCCATTGTTTCTGTCATTTTTAATTTCTCCAAGTCTTTCGGGTTTCTAATACCATGATGGGAATGGACCCCATTCCTAAGTCAAAGTACGATTAAAGTTCATGAAATTAGTATTGTTTCACTCTTTGATGGCAGCCAAAAGTGCTCTTTGCAGCACCTGCAATGTGCCCAGTAATGACTCCTTCTTCAATTCGTATGGTGTAACATGTATTGGAAACATATATAAATACGAGTGTAAATTCTTTTTTATAAGACCTGTCGCTCCTATTACTATTGGAACTGTCTGGGTATCTTTCTTCCACATGGCTCTTGTTTCTGCCTGCAGATCCAGGTATTTTCTGACTTTGTGTCTCTCTGTATGCAGGACACTGTAGTCACTGGGTGTGGTGATTTCAATGATCAATGCTACTTTTGTCTTCTTTTCTTGGACCACTATATCTGTTTTTTCTAGTTTCAGTGAGGGGGTGCTGATCACTCTCCAGTGACACTACCCTTTAAATGTTTTCACAGTACATACTGTCACTAAATCTGATTACAAATCTGATCCCAGGAGCTCAACTGTTTCACACTTTTCCAATGAGCCAGCCAGTATTGAATTATAACAGGAGATGGCTAATCCATAACCTCACTTTCTATTTCTTTAACTTCTCCATTCCTAATCCTCTTTTCTACTTTTCCTCTTTGTATTCTTATTTGTTGTTTTGTAAAATGTTCCATATCTGGATGCCTTTACCTATATTTCTCTTGAAATATCTTTGGTTCTACTCTTTTTGTATTGATTAGTTTTGCTTTCTCCTTTGCATATATATTGCACCATATTAAATATCTTTTTCTTTCCCATATCCATATTTGTTCTTCAAATGTCTCCTGCTTCTCTTGTTTATCCTTACTTGAGGGACTCGTTGTTCCATCATGCAGTGATATAACTTGTGTTAGACTTTCTACACTAAATCCTTTACTTTGCAGGTATTTCATAACTTCAGCTTCTATTTTTTTAAACTTTTACTTTACTAATCTTCTGTTCTACATTCCCTTTTTGTGATCTTATTTTTGTATTGTGAAATTTGTCATGATGCTTTCTATATAGCATGAAATATGACCGGGTAGTCTGGAATTGTTATTTAACTGTAGCCTTCAAACAGGCTTTGCGTCTTATGAATGGAAAACAGCAAAAGCAATACCTCTGCTCAGTGGTGAGCCATCTACAGACTCTGGAAAGTACAGACCCATAAGTCTCACTAGTCTCATATGCAAAGCCATGGAAAGAAATATCTTGGAAATAATCAATAATAACATAGGAAACCTCCTGACACTGGACCCAATCCAATTTGGTTTCATCAAGGGTAGGTTATGCCTACTCAGCCTGGTGGACTTATATGCTAAGGTGACTAAAACAATGGATGAGGGCAAAATGGTTCACACGGCCTACCTTGACATGGCCAAGGCATTTGACACAGTACCCCCACTTGGGCATTGTTGACAAACTCAAGAGGTTAGGTTTAAACCCTTATGTCCCCATGTGGATAGCGAGCTGGCTCACAGGCAGGACTCAGGAAATTAGAATTGGGGAGTTCACCTTTATAACGAGGTCACTCACAAGCAGAGTCCATCAGGGATTGGTCCTGGGACCATTTATTTTAAATTTACTTCTCTGAAATCAAGGCCAATGTCAATGGCCTCTGGCTGACTAAATTTGCAGATGATTGCAAATTAGGAGCTGTCACTGAATCCTCCAGCGGCCATGATGGTGGAGTGGTTAGCATTGCCACCTCACAGCAAGAGGTTCTTCAGTTTGATCCTAGGCTGGGGTGCCTTCTGTGCGGAGTCTGCATGCCCTCCCTGTGGTCGTGTGGGTTTCCTCTGGGTGATCCGGTTTCCATCCACATCCAAAAGACATGCTGTAGGTTGATTGGACACTCTAAATTGACCCTAGGTGTGAGTGTGTGCATGTGTGTGCCTTCTGTGGAAGGTTGAGCGCTGGGCTGGCAACTCGACAGTGTAAAACTCCACTGCCAATCATGAGCGGACAAGGTGATCCACTGTGGTGACCCCTAACTGGGAAAAGCCGAAAGAAGAAGAAGTTATCCAGGAAAGGCTGATATAGACAAATAACTGGTGTCAGAGCTATGAACTAAAACTAAATGTTAAGAAATGCATAACAGTAGCCTTCAGGAAGTCATCCACTCCTGGTAATTAAAATATTGACAACACGCCTCTAAGACTTGTCCCAGTAGTCATGGACTTGGGAACACATATTTTATTTTATTTATTTTACATTTGTTTACCGGGGAGGTCCAGCTGGGAACAGAGCCCATTTTCATTGGATGCCCGGGGAGAAAAACTTCTTAACATTTTACAACAGCAACAATAGTGTATACAGATTAGACAAGGAATTTAAACAATAGTATGAAGTTAAGGTAATTTACTGTGTTATTATGTATTGTCTAGTATAGTAGCTGTTGTCATATAGGTTATCATATCAAATTATCTGTCAGTTTTAGAAAGCGGTAGTTGTTAGAAGGTCATATCGTGTGATGTAGAGAAAAATGGGGAGGAGGGAATGGGGAGACGTGGAAGGGAATGAAAGTCTGAGAACAAGGAGTTTGTTCATATAAGTTGGATATGATCTTGCTAAAATGTGTAATAGCAGGTAGCAAGGTAGGAAAATTGGGAAGGTAGGAAGTTTAGGGTTTAGCCAGGGGTGTGGCAAGAACACATCTAGTTTTTGATTAGGTGGTCTTTAAGAAGTAATGACTTAAAATGGAATAGGTTTTCTGTTAATAAGATTGATTGAAGGAGACATTTCCATTTTTTGGAGACATAATTCAAGTAAATAGAGTCTCCAGCCTTGTTATTAGATTTGGAAATATATAGAAGAGATTTATTTGAGGAGCGATAGAGATGATTATTAGTGTTTGGCTGAAGCATTTGTTGGAGGGCTTGGGGGTTTGTCTCATTGGTGAATAAGTTTGTGGGTGATGGTGTAGACAGTAATCTAGCTTTTGACCATCATATAGTACTGCGAAAATCATTCTATGCTGTGCAATTTATAAACAAAGGTATGACATCTTGGTCCAAGGAAGTCATTGTTCCACTGTATTCGGCATTCATCAGACCTGTCATTGAATACAGTGCCACCTTTAGTACGTACCTAACCAGCCACATCCAACAATTTGAACATTCACAGAGGTTCCTCACTAAAAGAATACTGGGCATAAGTAACATGCCCTCTGCAGACCACCTCAAGGCCATATCCCTGTATTCTGTCTCCTACAGGCTGTTTAGGTGAGATCTATTCCTGACATACAAGATATTATCAGACTCTGCCCTGGCGAACCTCCTGCATATCTGCAAAATAAATAGCACCAAAATACGCATTCCAAAGACTTAAATCTTGCCTGTGATATAAATAGAATCTGCTGGAGAGACAGGTATGTATCCCAGAGATTACCCCGTCTCTGGAATAGGGTCCTCATCCATGTGAAGCAGAGTTCCTCCCTAACCCAATTCAAGTGCAACTTGGACAATTGGATGGGAAACAGGAAATCCATCCCTGGGTTGACACCTATGTCTCTAACGGGCACAGGCAACCTGTAAATGGTTCACTTCCCAGGCCCCTGCTTGTAAATTTTTCATCGTCCAAGCCCCTGCTTACAATTATCAAGGGTACAAAAACTTCTCAGAGATTTGTGATACTTGGCTAGACTTAAAAAGATCCTTGTGGTCGTCACCCTAGTAAACACCTATGAACCTAGTAAAATTTCATACTAAATTCACATTAGTGTATAATTAACTCATAAGAATCATTCATTTTACTGTCAAAGCAATTTGACTGTTTGATGCTACAGTGCAGCACAGTGTTGTCTTAAGTTTTCTAGTTTTTCACAGGAGAAACTTGTAGTAACTTTCCATTTTTTTCATGCAAATATAACTAAGATATCATGCTGAAATTAAGTCTTCTGCATTTTAAAAGTCTGTTTCTAAGTGTGTTTGGTTCTCCTCTGGCAGCTGCCATCTATCATGCTCCCCTCCCTCTACTAAATATTTGTGGCAATAGCCTTCCTCACAGTCAACTAGCTTTCCTTTAAAACTGGGGAGGGGGTTAGCATGTGAGGGGAACATAGGTTCATAAATTAGTACGAAGCTAACTGCCCTTGCCAGCTATTTTAAGCCTAGCCAATTATCCCTTGTGAGACTCAAACCCTTGCACCTTGTCTTTGTAAGATAAACACCTTAACCATTAGGCCACCCTCCCAACCCCACAAATGGCAGTGGGAGTGGGGAGAGAGAAAAGGGATTGTTTCAGCATGGCACTATCCTGATAGTAGGAAGGAGGCATTTGTCTTCCTGCCCTACACTTTGTCTCATTTTAATGCAGGGCATACAGGTACATCAGTATGTTCCACGTTTGTGTACTACAAGTTTTGCAGCATTCACAACTGATGAGTCTACCATACTTCCCTTTATAATACTTAGACAGAAGCTAAAGTCTCCACTCTCCATTGATTTGTATCAAGGCAGAAAAAAATCATACAGTTCCCCAAGAGAGAGAGAGAGAGATGCAGTTAGTGTCAATCAGTCCTCTGCCAATTCCTTTCTGCCACTCATCTCACTAACTGAGCATGGGTTATCAGCATCATATGCGGTGAAATTCTTTCTGCACCAACAGACTATTTAGTGAGTTATTTATGATTTCTGCCATTATCCTACACTTGGATGAGTGTAAAGTGTATAAAGATTAAATTTGCATACAATTCCCTGACACTGAGTTCTCTGATTGTTGTTCTCATAGGAAATTGTGACTGATGTAATTTCTATTTGTGCATGGGCAATTATTCTGTTTGGTGTTTTTTTTTCTCCACAGTTATGTGACCATGGAGTTAATCATTGCTGGGTTATCAATAATGAACTAAGTGGCTGTTTAGGGTACCACTCATCTAACGGTACTTTTCTAACTTTTTTCTTCAAACTAAAGAGATGTGGTAACAACTTTTTTGTTACTTAAAAATAAATAAATATATAAATAAGTAAATGGTCCAAGACACCCCTGTTGAAAGTAGCTACAGCTGCAGATTGTGTAGGGTAGCTGATATACATCTGAACAATCAATTTGCTGGGTTTCTGCTCCTCACTATTCCATCATCTGCTTGATTTATGTGATGCCAAGGAGCAGAAAACAGTATATATGAAGTGGTAAAGTGACTGCTGGAGGTGGAAAAGTGAAACATAGGTGGCTAGCATTAATGCGGGAAGGTTTGTCTAAGCCTGCCAGGTAACCAGTCGTGGGCAGTAGATGACTTTGCAGAGCTAATGGAGTAATTTGCTGTGGTTTCTGGTGAGCAATTGTATGTGTGTGTGAAGAGGAGTTAAAATACATCATTGTTGCCCTCATTTAATGTTTTTCATTTATTTTATTATAGTCAAACAACTGAGATGTATATAGGCAAAAAAATAATTATAATTACTGGGTAACTATCTGTTGATAAAATGACTGAAAAAATTGCTCTCATATGCATGTGGTTCTGGCTTTACAGGTCTAAATTATTTGTGCCTGTGAAAAAATATACTTGGTGTATTGCTAAATTTTAATACAGTTGTTTATATTGATGGCCAAAACTTTGCAGATTAAGTTTTGGGAGTATATATATATATATATATATTGAACCAAATGAAATAAAAATTAAATTCAGTCTGAATTGGACTCAGGGACATATAAATTCCAGGTATATAACTTAATGCATTAATAGGCTCAGACAGATTTTTTATTTGCTCCTGCCATCGAAGAGGTATATGACCAAGTTATATAGGACTACCTGTATGTCTCTTGTGAGTCCTAGAAAAGGATTTGTGCAATAATGTGTCACTTTTTTAATAAAGAAAATTTCCTCAGAAATGTATTCCCTTTATGAAACTTAGTCTTTCCTTTAGTTCATGTTGAAATACTTAATCTGAGATAAAAATCAAGTTTTTGTCAGCCCAGAATAAATCACTCAGCTTTCACATTTTAGATATTTAATGAAGTAGGTAACATACAATGGTATAAGTTGAATGCATAGTTCACTTAATTGACATAAATGGACATGTATCCAGCTAGACTAGCCCGGTAAACAAATGTAAAATAATAAAAATAAATAATAATATAAAATGGTTTACCTTTAAATAGGCGATTGCACTTTGTCGAACGGCCTCGTCTTCGATTCGTTTTGCGCAAACCGAAACCGCAAAAATTTTTATATGTCGAAAATCATTCGACGTTCAACATTACCGGCCACACAACACCTCCACACCCATGCTACCATGGGTCAAAAAGGGTCGAGGTTTTGCCGTTCGCATATTCGGAATTCGACTTCGATGACGATTGCATTTCGGCCTTCGCGCAAGTTGAGTCGCCCATATCAGGATCGGCATTATAAAGGTAAACCATATAAAACAGAATGTCTTCTAAGAAGACATTAAAACCTGAATTTTTGTTAAAGACAGTGAATGCATCATTATTTTTATGTCAAATTTTCTTCTTGGCTGCAAATTAAAAACGGCACATGAAAACTATCAAAGCTGCCTCTAAAACTTGAAATTCTTTAATAGGCTGGCATCCTGTTTAGGATTAATTTATCTCCCCTAAACCTGTTGAATGCTGAGATAGGCTGTGATTCCACCATGACCCTATGATAAAGCTAGTATCAGAAAATGAATTAGGTGGAGCAACAACGGATCCCCGGGAACTATCGCCCTATAAGCCTGACTAGCCTGGTCTGCAAGGCTATGGAGCACATCATCATGGAACTCATTAACAGAGACATTGGGAATCTCCAAACATTGGACCCTACCCAGTTTGGCTTTGTTAAGGGCAGATCATGCCTCCTAAACCTGGTGGACTTCTTTGAGACAGTCACCAAGGCTTTAGACGAGGGAAAGGAGGTCCAGACAGCCTACCTAGACCACGCAAAGGCTTTCAACATCATTCTCCATTCTGGTATTATAGACAAGCTCACCAGCCTGAACATAAACCCCTATGTCATGAGATGGGTTTCCAATTGGCTCATGGATAGAACCCACACGGTGAGAGTTGCAGGCTCTAGGTCCAACTCTAAACCGGTTACAAGTGGCATCCCCCAGAGCTCAGTCCTGGGACCCTCCTGTTCGGTATATACTTCTCAGAGGTACAGGCAAGCACAGGAGGACTATGGCTGACCAAGTTTGCAGACGACTGCAAACTGGGGGCCATAATTGACTCTCTGGCTGATACAGACATCCTCCAGAAGGGTCTTACTGAGACGGATACCTGGTGTCAAAATCATGGCCTCAAGCTAAATGCCAAAAAGTGTATAGTCATCCCCTTTGGAAAAAAGCAAAGTACCCGCGAACTATCACATATGTGGTAGTCCCCTAAATACAGAAAATTTAATAAGGGATCTGGGGACCCAAGTAGATAGCAATCTCTTCTTTGATAATCATATTGCCAAGGTGGTTAGAAAATCCTTCTATGTGGCCCACATAATCACAAAAGGGCTCACATCTAGAACAAAAGAGGTTATTGTGCCCCTCTACTGATCACTCATCAGACTCATCATAGAGTACAATGCCCCATTTGGGATGTACCTTACAAGACACCTGCAACAGCTGGAAAGATCACAGAAGTACCTCACCAAGAGGATTACTGTCCTCAAACAGATGCCCTATGCAGCCCGACTGAAGAAACTCCAGCTGTACTCGGTTACATACTGCTTACTGAGAGGTGATCTCTGGCTGACATACAAGGCCATGTCCAACTCAGAATTGATGGACATGCTCCACCTAAAAAAAACAAATCCCTGAGAGCCACACACTCTAGGGATCTAAACCTAATCACAACAATAAATAGGATGTGCTGGAGGGATAGATTCCTGTCCCAGAGACTCCCCATGCTTTGGAACAGGATTCCAATCTACATTAGGCAGAGCCCCACACTGACACTCTTCAAGAGAAACCTTGACGAGTGGATGGGAAACAGAAAATTTAGCCCGGGGATCACTGCAGTGGCTCTGCTGGACAGATGCACAGGGAACTAATGGCTCTGCTGGACAGAGGCACAGGGAACTAATCTAAGGGGGCGGCGAAAGCCAACACATTCTGGCTAGGCTTATAGATGCCCTCGGGCAGATAGCCTAGAAATTACCTATGAACCTATGAACCTAAAGGTTTTTATTCTTATGTGTATCATGTCATTTGGTTGTCTCTTGTAGCAATAAACTAATCTTGGAACTGAACATGAAATCAAAGGGTACCTACTTAAGGGATGAACTCAGATGATTTCTTCTTCAGTCTAGTTCTCCTTCTTTTTCACTTCTGCTACCTGACATTCCTCTATTTCCTTGTTCTAGAATATAAACTATTCTATCAGCTCAGCAGACCTTCCAGCAGTCCATTAGTTCAGATATATATTTTTAATGGTACAAAAGTCCCAAATGACTTAAGTACAAGGCAATAGAAAAAGGAAAGTAGAAATGGGAGTGTGCATTTAGTCAGTGGAACATGCTAACCCTTTGTTTGATTTGGCATATCAAAGCTACTTCATAGTATAATGTTTAGTTTCTTCTGAAATAAAAAGAAATATGATTATCTTTTGCAAACTCTGTGGGTGTATATTATTCCTACTGGCATGTCCATCTAGTTCTGTGTCCACGACTGTCTTTTGTGGACCTTACTCCTTATTCAACAGTCTTCATGTGACTTTGTGTCATGATGTGGTTTCTAAAAGGTCCGGCTAAGGAGTCCAACCAGCATCTACCTCAACCATCTGCAGCCAAGAACCAGTTTTGGTTCTCAGGTGACATTAAACTTGAGTTCCATGAACATCCAGCCAATTAACTTGCAGACAAGAACCATTTTTGTTTCTTGGTGACAATATTCCAGAGTCCAACCAGCATCCACCCACCACTCTTGCAGCTAAGAGCCATGTTGGTTCTTTGGTGACAATCTACACAAACCAGCTGCAGTCTTTTATCTGAACAGGGCCAGTACTATCAAATACATTAGCACTTTTGGGATTCTACAGGTAAATCTCTTGACAAGTACTGAAACAGAGCTGCTTTACTTTGAGGCTGGCTTATTTTGCCTGATAACAATTTTTTTTTGCTCTGTGTTAAATAGCCCTCTCATTGTCAGTATTCATCCTCCAACAGTTTATAGCATACCAACTTCTATGAAGTTTTTAAATATACATATTCACATGATTATTACTGAAGAAACTCTTTATTATAACAGTTCTTCCTTGTTTAAAAGCATTCATTTCTTAATATGTTGCTGACAATCTTCGCAGTTTGTGTCATGATAAAAGAGACTACTTAGGATTAGATAATCTACAAGGATATCGAACATTAAATATATTAAGATTATCTGCTCTTACCTCTCATACCCTTCTTGTAATCATTAAAGACAGCTTGTAGACAGTATTTACAGGTGTTGCATGCTAGTATTGTAACACACACCTTTTTAATGGAGCAAACAAACACCACACTCATTTATAAACCCTGCCTTCTTATACAGTTTCATTGTAAAAAAAAGGAATGCATGGAAATAAATAAATCAACATAACGGTTGATTCCAGCTAATTAGCTAATTGATCTGAGAACAGCATTTGCTTTCAAGCAACAACAGTTCATTAATTTATAAGTATCAGTATAACAGTTATGAAGCATGCATTTATTTTGAAGGCACATTAAATCCTGTCACAGATAAAAATATTAAACTAGTAACAGTTATTGCATAATAATCTACGGGATTTAACCTTGTTGACAACTGATTATGCAAATTACTTGAGAAGATTCTCTGTAAAAGCAAAATCAAGCAGGAAAGAAAAAGAATCATATTATAATTCATCTGACACTTTCTTATAACTGTACTTCGCCTACTCAGCTAAACTAAAAGACTAAGGACCCAGACCTTGAAGCATCCCTAACACATGTGGCTGAAAAGATATTTCATGCAAAATAAAAAGCTATGTAGAAAATCTGCCTTGTGTCACTAAAGGAAACCTCTAATAATGTGTCACACTGCTCTATCGTGGAGACTTTACATGTTTTGGACTTATTAAACAACTATGCTCCCAATCATGCCAAAGATGAATTAAGCCCTTGAGGTAGGTCATGCCATGCTACAGTTTGTAGAAGAGACTTAGGGAATCAGAAGAACTGAAGGAGGGTCACTGAGTATGTCACAACGCTTAACATATAGGGCATATCAAAGCAAAGTTTTATGGAGGTAAATTTAAATAAGTTAGTCATTTTTAGATTAAGAATGATATTTTGGAGAAAACATATTGTCGCCACTAAATTATCTCAGCTAGAAGATGAGAATCACAAAAATAACTAAACTTTACAGGTTTTAAACCAAAGAATTTAGTTTTGGCTATCATGTCTGTCTAAATGAATAGCTTAGATTCTGCACATAGGCTAAATGCGTGTCTTACAATGAAGTCGGTTGCTAGACAACAACGCACAGTTCTGTGAAGGACACCCATTATTTTCTCACTGAAAGGGACAGACATCAAAAAATGAAAACAATGTATCACAAAACATGTGCCTGAAGTCAGTACAGCTAACAGAATCCCACCATTGTTCTTCTGTGCCACAGTTATCCGACGTGTAAGTAAAGTAGTGACAATTAAAACAGTGAGCTAGCCTTTCGGAGGTGGGCATAGCTGGCTGCAACTATATTGTCCCAGGCCACTGTTTTGTTTCAGCATTGCTAACTAATTTAGCTTCTACACTGAATGTAAGACTCACTTTTTTGCTACTGTTCAAACCACACACTTTCTTTTCACACATACACAGAACCAGAAGGCACTGACATGTAATATTATTTTAAAAGTTCACTATTTTAAACACTATTTTTGGTACTGAAAGTCTGGAAGCAATTTTAAATGCATCATCTGGTTGTTTTTTAGGACTTGAAGTAACCTTGATTATGTGAATGATGTAAATGACATGCAGTATTATTTCAAACACTTGTTATTTTAAAGGCTATTCTTTGGCATTGGAAATCTGTAAGCAATTTCATATATGTTATTTACCTCAATTGCAGTACCTCAGACATCCTTGTAAATCTCTACATCTGGATTAAAGTCAGTCAATATAAAACAACTCTGTCCCCAACAAAATTCACAGACTGTGAAAAAAGGGCACAAGCAGAAAGTTAATCAAACATTGAAATACATATTCTTATATAGAAACTTCTAATTAACACACACCCTGTCTCAATTAAAAAATACAATTATATAATAAAATCCTGTCTTAAAGAAGACATTTCGCTCATTATTAAGCCCTTTTAATAAAGACACAACATGTTCCATAAACCTAAGCTCAAATTTTATTCCATTTATACTATCAAATGTTTTGACAATATTTGTACAATTAGGCATTTGAAACTTTCCATAAGAGATTTAACTTCCTCACTCTTCACATTATACACTGAAACATAGTAACTCATTCCTTCTGATGCCATCCACAAACTTCCTATGTATTTTAAAAGAAATATGTTCTTTTGTCTATATAATATCAACAACCATCAACCACAATCCAATACATCTCTTTTGTCATGCCAAAGAGGAAACTTTATTTAAAAATCTATACTATTTTTATATAATAACATAAGGTAATAAGATCTCATGTAGCAGAAATAATGGGTCTACCTGGTGGTTCAACCAAACAGCTTTTGTTTTACAACTGAACAATCTGTCTCTAACATCCTTTCTGTAAAGTATCCCAATCTAACTCATATACCTCAGTATTATTCAGATGATCCATGCACATATTATAGTACTGTAATGCATTCATAACAACTATCTTATTACCTTTATCTGATTAATAACTATATCTGTTTCTCATGGCTTATATTTTTTATTTAATTTTTTTAGATTTTAATTTGATTTTTATTTGTGTTTTGGTCTGTCTAGGAAGTTTGTGGTTGTCATCCTCCCCATGTGTTAGAAGGTGAGTTGGTCCGTGCAGTGAATTAAACATTTTGGAAAAGGAATTGGAGGCAACAAATTGGTTTTACAGAGGGTTATGCACTGAGTATTTTGCAACAAGCAAACTAAATGGATGTTCCTTTGTGCATCAGAAGGAATGAGTTTCATAGTTAAATCTTTATAGAATACTATTGGAAGAAATCTCAAAGATATGGTGGTATGTGGAAAGTTTCAAATGCCTAGGTTTATGAAAATAAGAGAGAAAATAAAATAATTGTTTAATACATTTCATAATGGTGATGTGTCTTTATTAAAAGGCACTGTTTTGGAAAGTGTGAAATGTTTATTTGATGATGAAAGAACAAAGGTTGCTGTATAAAGCTTAATTTAATTGGAAATGTCTTCTTTAAGACAGGATTTTATTATATAATTGTATAATTTTTAATTGAGACAGGGTGTGTGTTACTAATTAGAAGTTTCTATATAAGAATATGTATTTTGTATTTTCAATGTTTGATATTCCTTGAAGGTGGAAAACACCCGCTTAGAAGAAAAAAAAAAAAAAAACTTTCTGCTTGTGCCCTTTTTTTCAGTTTTTGATTTTTGTTGTTTTGTTTTATTTTGTGTGGAAGAAGGATTTCTTGTTGTCTCTAAAGTCAGTCAATAGCCTGGATTGGAGTCAGTCAAGAAATATGCACTGTCTGCTTAAGTGAATTGGTCAGTCACACAATAAGCAATTGGCGGTGGAAAGAGTCAAACACTGTACCCTTGATGAACCCATAAAGGAGTGCTGTCTGATTAAGTGACTTGTTCAGACTCAAACTGTAGGCAAATGGATATAGAGAGTCAGACCCTGCATCTCTGACTGCAATCAGCAGCTCATAAAGTTTAGAGCCTCACTCCCTGCAGTAACTGCCAGACTTCTATTAACTTTATAATTTTCAGACAGGTCACTGGGAATTGTGGTCAGTCAGTAATACTAATCATTAGAGCTTCATAGTTCTTGTTATTGAAAATGCATGTTGATGCAAAAACCTGTTGGTCTGTTAAGTTAATCAGAGTAGTCTGTCTCTTATCTGTCATTTTGCAGAACATGACTGATTTTCTCTTAATATTTATGACCTGTTCTGTTAACTGCTTTTTCCTGTTAAATTACTAAGGATTACAGTGGGTCATTAATGGTAGTCATTAGAGTTTCACCATTCGTGTGTGTACTATGTAGAGCAACTTATAAGCAAAGGTATGGCATCTAGATCCAAGGATGTCATTGTTCCACTGTAAACAGCTCTCATCAGACCAATCATCGAATACAAAACTCCCTTCGGTATGTACCTGACCAGGCATATGCAGCAACTGGAGCATCAGCAGAGTTTCCTCACAAATAGAATACAGAACGTAAGCAACATGTAATACACAGACCATTTCAAAGTTGTTGTTGTCTTTCAGCTTTTCCCGGTTAGGGGTCGCCACAGTGGAACGCCAGTCCGCTAATGATTGACAGCAGATTTTCATGAATGCCGAGATGCCAGCTCGATGTCCAACCTTCAACGAAGGCACGCCCATTTATGCATGTCTTTCGAACACTCATCCAACCGCGGGGAGGACATGCAGACTCCACACAGAAGACTCTCCCCGCACTCCAGCTGAGAATCGAACGGGAGAACCTCTTGCTGTGAGGCAACAATGCTACCACTGCACCACCGCAGAAGACCATTTCAAAGTACTATCCCTGTACTTGGTTGTCTATAGACTGCTGAGAGGCAATCTATGCCTGGCAAATGAAGTATCCTCTGATCCCACTCTGATGGACCTGTTGCAAGTCTGCAAAACAAATAGCATCAGAATTACCTGATCTAAGGACCTGAAACATGCCTGCAACATAAATAGGACATGTTGGAAGGACAGGCATGTGTCTGATATACTACCCCTTCTCTGGAGCAGGCTTCACATCCATGTGAAGCAGAGCTTTTTCCTAAATCCAATTCAAGAATAACTTTGACCAGTGGGTGGGGATTCACAAATTTACCCTGGTCTGTCACCTATGTCTGTACTAGGGACAGGCAGCCTGTAAATGCTTGACCACCCATGCCCAAGCCCACACATTCCCCTTAAAATAACATTAGGGTATCGAAACTTGTCAGATATATTTCGTAATCATGGCTAGACTTAAAAAGATCCCTTGGGTTATAAGCCTAGTAATTACCTATTAACCTATGAACTATGAACCATGCAACACCTGTTGTTCTGTTAAATTTTTAAGTGAATTAAAGTAGACTAATTCTTAAGATTGATAGCTGCTAGCAAGCAGCTTGTGTTGTCATAAATACAGGGTTTGAATCCTTCCACTTCCATTTCCCTACTGTATGACCTGGAGCAAATTAGTAACAAGACAGAGTTCCCAGATCACCGCTGAAAAGGAACATTTTGCCCATAGGGTTTACCTGGTTGCCAAATACATCCAAATAATTGTAAAAAATCACTTTTTTGGGCCTTTGTCCCTCCCATTATTTTTGTCTTAGTCCAGAATTCTTCAGCAAAAATGATAAGAGGTATTTTGGGCAAATCCCTGTAAAATGTATGGCTTTCAGGGATATTGTTGTGGATTGTGTTCATTAAATAATGTTAGGCATGTGAGTTTCAGACTTTGTATCCTTCAGAAAATGCTTGTTTTGATGATGAATAAAATAAATAATAAAGATAATCTATGTAAGAAATGTAATGTAGAAATTAATGCTGACTGGGCTCATATGTTTTATGACTGTATAAAATTGAAAGAATACTGGAGTCAATTAATGAATTTTTTGCAGGCTTTTACAGATAATTTCATTATTTCTAAATCTCTTATATTATTCAACACACCTGTACTCAAAAGTGTTAAAAAAAAGGTTAAGCTTATATGTTATCTCTATTCTAGCAGGCTAGGAAAAAAAAATAATAACTATTGATTTCAGATACTTACTCCTCCTTTCATTCAATGAATTTAAAATGTTATATATATATATATATGGAATAAACACAAATTAGGACTAGAAATAGAAAAATCTTATTTTTATTTGTATTAATTTTACAAAAAAATTTAAAAATTTTAATTTCAATAGCATGGTATTTTAGTTTAATTAATTGCTCTGATTGTAGTGGATGTCTTTGTAAATACTTTAGTTGTTTTGTTGAATATTATAATAATACCTATTTTTAATTACTTGTATAAAATTGTTATGATATTTCTCTTATATGTTAAAACAATAAACCTGTTTTAAAAAAAAAAAGAAAATGCTTGTTAATGCAAAGCTTGTTATTCTAGCAATTTTCTAAGTATATAAGAGAAATAATGTAAGGTTTGTTATTCTATCAATTTTCTAAATGTATAATAGAAGTATTTAAAATCTGTTCTTGCTTTTGGATCTTTGTCTCTGATTCTTGAGTTAAGAAGGTAAGATGGCAGAGGGACTTTGCAATGGATTACACAGTATATTTTGACAGCAGTGAGATGAAATACATTTGTAGGTCATTATTTTTTTTTGTTTTCGTTCAGTTGACTTCAAATAGGTAACTGAGGTGTACAGTCATGTGTGTGTGTGTGTGTGTGTGTGTGTGTGTGTGTGTGTGTGTTTATGTGTGTGTGTGTGTGTGTGTAAGTGCACAACTATGTGCAGAAGGCATAGTTCTCAACTGTACTTGATTTTTTTCATCATATTTGTGGTCTGTTCCTTTTACAATTTGTGGCTTTCTGGTAAAATGTTGTGAGCTGCTCTCACTAAATCATGACAAACATGAATTTCAAACCTCATACTTTTCAGAAAATGCCTATTACCACAAAACAGTTATACTAGCAACCATCTAAGAATACAAAATCAGTATTTAAAATCTGATCCTGATTGTTTTTGTCTCTGATTCTTGAACTAAGAGGTTAGAGGACATGGGAATGATTTTTCACTGCATGGTTCTTACAACAGATAGATGTAATACACTTCTAGGTCATTATTTATGCATTTGTTTATTCATTTCATTACAAGCTGAAATTTGAGGTGTACACAGTCATACAATGACTGTAATTGATGGTCACATATCTCTCTCTGTTTCCATCTCTCTCTCTCTCTCTGGTTTTGTGTGTGTGTGTGTGTGTGTGTGTGTGTGTGTGTGTGTGTGTGTGTGTGTGTGTGTGTGTGTGTAAATATTTGGTTAATACATCCCAGATTGGTTATGTTGTAAAAGACTCAAATGATTGTAGTAAACAATATGAGCCGTGTTATTTTGGTATGATACGTTTTGACTGTTAACAGTGTATTAATTATCTGTCTGTGAATAAACTGGACAGTCTATGAGTGTAATGTTAATATTTTAGCTAAGAATAAATTAATAATTTAGCTTGGTTTTGCAGGTGCATAGGTGTGGACTGTACTTTGTTGGTCTACAGCAGTTTGTCTGGTACTTAGTGCAGATGAATAAGGCTAAGAGCTTTTACTGTGCTGATTCCTGTACTGCAGAAGTTGATTCCAAGAACCTTTGTTTTTCTACTGTGTGAGTCTGGCAAAGTCAGGAAAAGGGTCAATTGGGTCCAGTAGGCTGGCCCAAACTATTAGCAAATGCATTGCACATTTGTTTTTTGAATTCCTGCACCCTTCACACAGACACTAATTAGTTTTTCACTATATGCTGTTTCACTATGAGTCACAGCACGTCTTGTTGTTTAACGGGTTGCCAATACATTTTCAGTAAATATGAGTTTTGAGGGAAAATAAGTTTACTATTGCTCATATTAAGTTTGTTTTCAGTGTGAGGCTTTTTTATTTGTTTAGCAAATGACTGTCAGCGTTTTTCTGTAGAATTGACGTAACAGTTTTAAACGAAATTCAAATCTCTGTGACCATTGTAAAAGTAAAAAAAAATAATAATAATATGCACGCTGACAGGTTTGAACAGTGCTTTATGGTAATTGAGGAGAGACAGCCAAGGAATGGGATACTGGTATGGATGTATGAGGGGGAGCCTAGTCCAATACCCTGCCTAGGGACACAATTGACTATGATCTGGCAATGAATGGAGAAAGGAGAAACTCCCCTTTAGGTCCACAGCAGTTTCACATGTTGATATCACACTAAGTATCCAACTTTCAGTTCATGCTAAAATGTACTTTGGTCAGCTGTCTTCTGGCAGTTCAAACTATTCCAAGTGGTCTCCATCAAATGTAGAATACCAAAGACTGATGCATATAAACTTTCCAGCATCTTCTAGTAAGAGTCTAATCTGTGCATTTCTTATCAGATATCCTAGACTGCTAATAGCTCACTCAGAAAATGCACTAGTTTATTTAAAGGTTAACTGTACAATCACACAAGATCCATAGCTTAGACAATGAAAGTCAAGACTATGAGACAGGTGACCAGAACTCAATTAATAGCCTATGGACTGAAGTAGATGGCCAGAGAGAGTGAACGAGAGATAAGGAGATAGGAATCATGAGTCAATGCTTGTTTACCTCCTTGTAGGGAGACGGTTAAGGGGTGCCTGCCCTGGGGGGTTTGGGGGCACAGACTCAGCCAGAATCCCAGGTAGAGAAAAGGAATCAATGATAGGGCTTGCTTTTGGTGGGGGCAAGGCTAGTGATTGGACATCTGTCATGGAAATGGAAGACGTGCTGTCCCATATGTCCACTGTGTGTCAAAATATTGGAATACAGTAGACATACATAGTAGGGAATGCTAATGTCAAGGAAGGAAAACCCCTTATCTCCAGAGGATGACAGCACAATTTCTGCTGCTCATCCTGTAGGCATGGGCCATAGGGTTCTCATGTTTTGGGAACCAAAAAGCCTGACTATGCGAATGAAAAAGAGGCTTGATGACCGTAGGGAATCTGAAAACAAAGTAGAATTACTGGTGGATCTTGACATTACTAGTATTAATGAGATCCTCTTCCAAAAAAATGCTTCTGCTAAATAGCAATTGAGCACAGCTTAACAGGGCTATCATAGTAAAAAGACGAGAAGGAAGGGCTACATTTTCAGAGTGCCCAAAGATGACTGCTGCTGGGTGCAGGCCATGTGGCAATAATTAATTGTTTAATTGTTCAGCCTGACAGAAAAATGTGAGTTATGGAGATGGAAATCGAAACATAATTGAACTGTAGGCCTAAGCAATTCTGGCCTTTTTAAAGCAAACTGGTCATCACATGCTTTTCTACCCAAATATTTGGAAGATATCTTAGTGTTATTGATAGTTCTGTTTAGTCTTTGAGGCTGTGAAAAATGTATGACTGTCTTATGCTGCATGCCTTTCAGATGAAGAAAACTCTCCTAGCTGAGACTGGCTTCCTGTAACTGCTAGCTTATTGGTGGATATATTCAGATGAAATATAAGAATCTTTACTAATAAGATATTTTTGGCTGACTATAGCTGCTGCTGAAACTTGTTTGTCTACTTATTGCCTCGCTGGACTGTGGTATCTTGATCTGAACCTCTAATGCAATCTGCTGCTCAGAAGTAAAATGCAAGTCAGCATCTGTTATTTTTTCTCTAGTGTATATTGTCTTTCAGTCTTTTTACCCTCCAGCAATCCAGGTCACATGAAAAAGGTGACATTTCACCTCATACCAATATCCGGGATGAATATACAAAGAGGAGTTTCAGTTGTTCTTGTATGGTTTAAATGTACTTATTGGCACTGTAGCAGAAGATGGAATACGTGCATATTTATTTTGACAATTATGGGAGAATTAATTCCACGAATAAGTATATATTCATACATAGGTTATCTGACACTTTCGACAGTAGATAAAATGGAGACTGTTCTAGTAATTCTTTTGTTATATTTAAACCACTGCAATCCAGAATACAAGTAGAAAATGCCCTGAAGATGGTTATATACATGTAACTTTAGATGCACAATGAAATTAGTTTCAGTACATCGTCAGAGACACTACAGTAAGAAAATGTACTCAGGGTTTGTCAGCGATATAAAAAGCTCTGGCTAACAATTTGGTTATATCAGCGTTCAACTGCAGAGTCCCTTTGGCTGTATTATTGATTCATTTCCTTTGTGGAACTACAACGGAAAATAAATATGTCATAGCTGGAATATGAAGACTGATGATTTAAAAGCCTTTTGAAATATATATGCACTACAGTGCTACACATTTAATAGTCCGGTGTTATCATTTCATTTTGTTAACTGCCTCTGGCACTTGGAATTGTAGTCAGTGTCTTTTAAAGTATAGAATGCCAGTGAAAGTTTAACGGGCATCCTTTAAAATTCTTGGGATGATATACACTGAAAAACTTGCTTATGTGTAACACAAATTATTCCCCATATTGATCAAGAACAAGGGGGCAACCTTTAATAGCTTGAAGGTTGTGTTAGTCACTGATCACAGAATCACACAGAAAATATTTGGTTATATCATTTCAAATGCCTTTTTAATCCTGAGGCCACAAAACCCCTCTCTATCCATGCTTTGTTGATGGCATTTTAAAGATGGAAAACTTTCTACACCTCATTAGAAGCAGCTTCAGAAAATGGAAGCATGTATTTTTTTTCCAAAGGCACACTAATAATTTGTCTTAACACAACAAAAATGCTGATGGATACTAACATCAAAGCTTGACACAATATTAACTTCAAGGGTGCTGAACCTGGATGAGGGACTATTATGTCATTTTAAGATTGATTGACCTTGGCATTAGCATATATTGAGTTCCGCTGTAGTGACCCCTAACCAGGAAAAGCCAAAAGACAACAACAACATTAGTATATATTGAGCTGGAGAGTATGAGCATAGAGCTCCATGGGGAGGAGGCAAGGTGGGCTTATCTACTGCAAAAAAAGCTTTTTTTTTTCTTGTTTGTTTTATTAACATTGACATTAGTGAAATACCATTGTTTTTATTATTAGTGCATGCAATGTTTGGCCCATGCACTGGCTTCAACCAATGAAAAGAACTAGCAAATGCAAAATGTCATGTTTTATTTATTTATTTCATTTATTTTACATTTGTTGACCGGGATGGTCCGACTGACTATATGTCCATTTTCAGCAGAGGCCCAGGGAGAAAAGCTCCAAGAACTTACTTAAAAAAACGTATAAAACATACATGAAAATAACACAGTTTACAATTACATCTCAGAGACACAGTTTACAAATGACTTTTCATGAACACAAGACAATGATTAGAAATAGATCATGATTTCCCACTGTTACAATATAAAGAGTTTATAGACAATCAGTATTATCCAGTCTAAGTGAAGTAATAGCATGGTTATAAGATCTGAGCTAGTCAAGGTTAAGATCTGAGTTGGTCAAGGTTAAGGAAGGGACATAACCAATGTGTTTTATAGTACTGTTTAAGGCCCTTTTTGAAGTAGGTTAGAGAGGAGGTTGTAGTAAGCTCAGAAGGTAGACAGTTCCAAGTTTTGCCAACAGAATTAGTTAACAAAGAGTCACCAGCTGCGTTGTTGGATTTAACTGTTTAAACTAACAGTCTGTTATATGAGCGTAGAGTTTTGAGGTTGCTATAGGGGGTAAATAGTTGTTAAGTATTGGTGTATTTTCAGGTTGGTATAGAATCTTATATCCAATTATTAGTTGGTTATATTGTAGTAGGCTGGGTAGCTCAAGCCATCCCAGTTTTTTTTTATGTTTTATTACCTGACATGGCATACACATTTCCACAATGCTGGTCTTGTTGAAGGATGTGATGTTCAGCTCTCATGTACAAAGTCTCAGAAATATGTGGTCAGAAATATTTTATACCCAGAGCAACAAATTAAGATCTAGCAGTATGGAGCTGAGACCTGCACTATTTTAAGGATTCTCATACAGCCAAGCACCTGAAAACATTTGCATAAATTAAGGCTTCTTGCTGTTATTATCCTTAGAATTCTGACCTCTAATAGACTTGAACTGATGTGATGTGATTGGTCATTTGATTGTGCATGAATTGTTGATTCATCTAAGCAATCCAGGTAGCAAGTAGCTACTTAATGCCTTCTTGAGTTGTTCATTAGATTATTCCACATCCAGCATCTCACTACTCCTTCATTCCAATGAGTTCTATGCCTAGAATTTAGAACACAGTTTGAAAGGGTTTGTTACTTATTTTTGAGTTTGTTTCATGTTGCAATCAACTGCATGCTTATGTAGTGTGTGGCTTAAGTTATATAAATATTACTCTTTCTAACAAGATATAGCCTCAAGTATATCATTTAGCCTGTAAAGAACCGACCTTGCAAAATGGAACCCTGTGCCATAAAGTACAATAGTGTTAGTAAACTTACCATAACAGTAGATGTTCAAATGATCGGTGCTGCAGTAGCTTAGCCTATATAGGTTATATCTTGCATAGAATATAACAGCTGACCAGCTTACAAACTTCGGGGCACCTTACATGCACTCAAAACATCAGTCAGCGCGAGTTGAGCTGACTAAAAAGACAGATTTGGGCACCAAGCCTTTCATGCCACTGAAGAGCATGCTCCTCTGAGGTTTTCGAGGATTGATGGTCAGCTTGTGTTTGCTAGGCAGATAAGCTCCCTTTGGGGAAAAAAAAATTCAATTTAAAAAAATATATATATTTATTTCATAACACTTTCCTGTGCAGGAAAGATATTTTAAAGTGAGGAGATTGTGTTTTAATGGACCGTCATAAGATTGTACTGTACTTTTAAGTAAGAGTGCCCTTTTTTCTTGTCAGTAAGTAAATGAAAACCATTGTTATGGGGAGAAATTGTGTTTATTTTACTTTTTGGAGCCAGTAAAGTGTTTCAAAGTTCTCTTTATGTGAAAAAGTTACTTTTTAAGATGTTTAAGTTTTACCAGCTCTTGCTGCTAACTTTCCCTGGGAAAGAGTCATCATTTTTGGCTTGACAGTGGAACCAACTGTCAGTACCATGGTTGGTCTTTCTTCCAGCCACAAAAAGTTAAGTAAGCAGCCTTTGCCACCACAGCAGGCTAACAATTTGCTTCAGCTGCAGGTGAGTGACTCTGTTGTGGCCATTAGTTGTACCTCAGACCATTCACCTTTTACTCCAGATCCCTCTGATGTAACACCTATAGTCACTAAGGACCTGGGGTTAGCCATATCCTCTGTGGCTGTTGGGGTCCCCTCAGTGGGGAAGGGAGAGCCATTCTTGAAAGTCCTGGAGAATGAACAGGGAAGGTATCCCTGTTTTGTCAGAATGTTGTGCCCAACCCTGGAGAAGCTGCTGTTGTCATTAATAACACTGCTGGCCCATTTTTCCTGTCAAAAATAAACAGAAAACTAAACATGTATTTTACCCCTCCTTAGATTTCCTGAAACAGAAATAATTTACTGGGTCTGGCTCGGGGTTTAATTCAGGCTATTGAGCCTTCTTATAAAGTAGTTTCTGGTAAAAGAAAGAGGGCAACCTCTTTTCCCGAAAGATTTAGGATTCTGAATCTGCACAGGAAGACGAAGGGACATATACAGAGTTAATCTTTCTAACAAGACTAAAGATTTAAGATTCTGAATCTGGACAGGAAGATGAAGGGACATATACAGAGTTTTCTACACAGATTTCTGTGTCAGACTCAAAGGAGAGCTTATTTTCTGAATCTCCCTGTGAGGGTTTCTCTTTCTCTGAAACTATTTCCAGAATGTGACAGTGTTTTCAATGGAAGAACACTGTGGTTTCTCATTCCCCAAGAAAATATTATGTACTACAGTAATATGAATTTCCAGAACCTTCACCCTTTCCACCAGTTCTGTCAGCTTTGGAGGATGTGTGTCTGTGTGTGTTATTGCCTGTAATTTTCATGATAGTCAGCCAGCTGCCCATAAAAAGGCAAATAGGATGTATAAAGTTCCTCAGTCTTATAAGTTTTTATACACTCTTCCCAAACCTGACCCAACAGCTATAGTTTTAATTAATCCTAGTGCTGCTAAATGTTTAATTCAAATCCTACTCTTTCTGATAATGATAGGAAGATTATTGATAAATATGGAAAAAAAGTATATGCTTCTGCAACTTTGATTTTCAGGATTTTGAATTGTTATGCCCATATGTTAAAGTTTCTGTCAATTGTATTTATTTATTTAGTTATTTTATTTATTTAGTTATTTATTTATTACCATTGATTGTGAAAGTATGAGAGGTAATGTGTATGCAACATCAACAAAAACTTGAATAGTTAAGGCAAGCTATAAGTTGTCACAGTGATGTTATATGTTGACCCACAGTGTGAAAAACTTCTATAAATATATAACATTTGGTAGGCCTGAGGGCTATCTTTAGACAAGTACACTGGATCTTACCCAGTTCGGCTTTGTTAAGGGCAGATCCTGCCTCTTAAACCTGGTTGATTTCTTTGAAACAGTCACCAAGGTCATTGATGATGGGAAGGTGGTCCACACAGCCTACCTGGACCTCGCAAAAGCCTTCAATACCCCACTCGGGCATTATAGATAAGCTCACCAGCTTAAATATAAACCCCTATGTCACTAGATGGGTTGCAAACTGGCTCAAGGACAGAACCCACATGGTTAGAATTGCTGGAGCCATGTCAGACTCCAAACCAGTTACAAGTGGTGTCCCACAAGGCTCAGTCCTGGGACCTCTCTTGTTCGGTATATATTTCTCGGAGGTACAGGCCAACATGGAAGGGCTGTGGCTGACCAAGTTCGCAGATGACTGCAAACTGGGTGCCATAATCGACTCTCCAGCTGACACAAGCATCCTCCAAAAGGGCCTCATAGAAACAGACAACTGGTGCCAGAGCCATGGCCTCAAGCTAAATGCCAAAAACTGTATAGTCATCCCCTTTGGCAAAAACAAAGTACCCACAAATTACCACATAGGTGGTAATCCATTAAGTACAGAAGAAGTAATTAGGGACCTGGGGACCCAAGTTGATAGCAGTCTCTCATTTGACAACCACATGGCCAAAGTGGTTAGAAAAACATTTTATATAGCCCACCTAATCATGAAGGGATTCACATCTAGATCAGGGGAGGTCATCGTGCCTCTTTACTCATCCCTCATCAGGCCCATAATTGAGTACAATGCCCCTTTTGGGATGTACCTTACCAGACACCTGCAGCAACTGGAAAGACCCCAAAAGTACCTCACCAAGAGGATCAAAGGGCTCAAACAGATGCCATATGCTGCCCACTTAAAGAAACTCCCACTCTACTCAGTGGCATACTGCCTGTTCAGGGGCGATCTGTGCCTGACGTATAAAGCCATGTCAAACCCGGAATTAATGGACATGCTGCACCTCAGAAAATCCAAATCCCATCGAGCTGTGCGCTCGAGAGACTTGAACCTCAGCACTGAAATAAATAGGACATGCTGGAGGGACAGATTCATAACCCAGAGGCTCCCTTCACTCTGGAATAAAATCCCAGTCCAGATTAGGCAGAGTCCCTCATTGACTCTCTTCAAGAGGAATCTTGATGAGTGGATGGGAGATCATAGGTTTAACCCGGGTATCACTTCTGTGTCACTGTTAGGCAGAGGCACAGTATACTAACCTCGAAAAAGGGCATAGCAAAATTAATTTAAAAAGGGTGGCGAAAGCCAAACACATTCTGGCTAGGCTTATAAATGCCCTAGGGCAGATAGCCTAGTATGAACCTATGAACCTATAACCTATGAACCTAAGTGCAAGATGACAAACAAAATATAATAGCCTGTGCAAGCAGATCATTATCTGATTTGTGGTATTCACAAACAAATAAAGAGGGTCTGGCAATACTCTGGGCCCGTGAAGTGAACATTGTCATATACACTTATTTGGAAAGGGTTTTACACTGATACACTGACCATAGTCCATTGAAGATAATCTTTGATAACCTTGAATCAAAATTCGCATTGATCTCTGAGCACAGAACTCTGGAGTCAATGTTTAATGTTAAATCAAAACTTATATTTGAAAAAGAAAGATGGTAATTCTATCAGAAAAAGAGGAATGTAAACCATGGATGACTGCATGTGAAGACATGTAATTGTCACAACAGAAAATGGAGAAGCATGGTAGAGTTTAAAGGACTAAGCCAACCTGAGAACATATGTTGTTCCAAGAACCCTGACCCTAAGAAAAAGAGACAGAAAACATACAATGTTGCATCAGGTGTAAGACTTCAGCATGAAGAATACATGACAGAAGAATAACAAAACTGATTCATATGCTGAGACTGTGAAAACATTTGTAAAGCACAAAGCTGAAATAATTTTTGATATATAGTAACTATCTATTTAAAAAAGTACTTGAATAATAATTCCAAAAGCATTACAGAAAAAGTTTACAGAAATTAACCATAGAGTGCAACTAGGTGTGAAAAGAAAAAATACAATTACAACAGAGAATTTGTTCTTCCCAAATATGGAATCATGAGAAAGAGAGACAGAAAATGTAAAAATATTGTTTACTCTGCCTGCCATATACCCATCACAACAAAAGTGTTATTGTCCAGTTGCCTGAATTACTTAAAGTAACATGGATGAATACAAGGGTTTCTCTGAGTGGTCTTTGCTCATTTTATCATACACCATCTCTCTAGTCCTGTTCTCTGATGCCACATTTCCCAGACTGTGTCTCCTATTGTAATACTCAGACTTCAATTAGCCTTTGCAAGGTGCTTCTCCTTCCTCCTGTTTGTGTGACTAAGGTGGTTATATATTTAAGTTAGAGAGTTAAGGGAAATCTTTTATAAAATGCTATTGTTCTGCAATGCGATGCCTAGGGGGTGTTTGATATCAATAATTTTTGATCAACCAGTTACACCTTTTGGTGTCTAGGAGTCAATCTTTCATAAGGGAAGCTAAATATAAGTGCAGATTTCTGTGCAGCAGAGACTATTTTGCTAGTACATGTGGACGGGTTTTTCCGATTCCGAAGTGTGAACCATTTGGAATACACATTTTTATTCCTATTCTGTATTAGGAATGTCAGTCATGATTCTTCCAAGATATTTCCTTAAACCTCTGTAAAGGCAGACCTTGAAAATCAGGCTTATCAGATACTTCAATATAGTCACTAGCAGTAAAATATAGACCTAGATTTTATCGGAAGTTACAATGCTTAGAAATGTCCCTTCCCCAAAAATAACGGACAGTAGACATCATCATCGTCATCATCAACAACCCCTTTTTTCTTATTTCCTACATGGGATCAGGGTGTTGTGTAAACGGTCACTATCTCCTTCTATTCAGTGCCACTCTCCTACCTTCTTCAACACTCATGCCTGACTGTTGCAGGTCTATTCCCACACAATCCATCCACCTCTTTGTTGGACAATCTCATTTCCTCTTGCCTTCTACTTCACCAGTTTGTCTTCTGCTTTTCTGCACTTGTAGGCTATTCACTTTGGCCATTTCTGCAATTGCAGCTACTTTGGCTTCTGCTCTTATGTCCTCATTTCTTCGGCTGTCTCACAGTGTGCATCCTACTACCCAGCGGCTCTGAGGTTACTGCTCAGGTTTCTGAACCATACAGTAGTACTGGTCACACTTCTGTTTTGTACACCTTACTTTTCAACTTCTTTGGCATTCTTCTGTCATATACTAAACCTGACACTCTGTGTCAGCTGGCTGCAGGCCATCTGACTGTAGTTTTGACCTCATCATTCAGACTTTCTTTCTCCTCAACCATCCCTCTCAGATACTTGAAACTGTTAACCTGTTCCATTATTTTTCCTTCTAACTCATTTCTCAGCTTCTTCAGATTTTCCCAATTTGCTGCCATTACAAATGTCTTATCTGTACCCATTTTCATCCCATGTGCCTTCAGTTTTGCATTCTATTGCCCTATCCCTTGCTGAAGATCTTGCTCAGAGTCTGCCTGTAATGTTACATCATTAGCATACAGCAATTTTGTCGATCTGTCCCGTCTCACCAGTTTGCTAATGTAGTCTATCACCAGTATGAACAACACTGGGCCCAGAGCTGAACCCTGATGCAGACCCACTCCCACTGGGAACCCCTCTGTGAGACCAAACACTGTTTGTACTTGAGCCATTGGGTCCTTGCACATAGCTTACACTAATTCTAATAATGTTTCTGGGACTTTGAACCACCGCAGGACTGCCCATATCAGCTTTCTTGGGACCTTTCATATGTTTTAATCAAATTGTTTATAGCTTCTTCTCAACTATCTGTCTCATTGCAAACACTGGGTCAGTTGTGCTGCATCCTGATTCAAATCCAAACTCCTCCTCTCCCATCTTACTTTCTATTACTCTGCATATTTATCAACCACCCTCTCCAGAACTTTTATGCAATGTGACAGCATAGGTTCATAGGTGTTTACTAGGCTAATGGCCCTGGAGCCTTTACAAGCCTAGCCCATAGAAGTGCCCTGGCATTGTGCCACCCGACGTTAGTTCCCAGTACCTCTATCAAGTAGAGCCACTGGAGTGATCCCTGGGGTGAACTTTCTATTATCCATCCACTCATCAAGATTCCTCTTGAACAGGGACAGCAAGGTGCTCTGCTTGACATGTATGGGAAGTCTATTCCAGAACATGTGCAGTCTCTGGGTGAGGAACCTGTCCCTCCAGCATGTTCTGTTGATTTTGGTAATGAGGTTAAGGTCTCTGGAGCATGTGGTGTGGAGGGATTGGGATTTCTTTAGATGTAGCATTTCTAACAGAGCTGAGTCAGACATGGCTTTGTAAGTCAAGCAGAGATCACCTCTAAGTAGGAGATATGAGACAGAGAATAGCTGGATAGCTGGAGTCTTTTGAGTCTGTCCATGTAGGACATGTGTTTAATGCCTAGGATCCTCTTTGTGAGGTACTTCTGTGGCCTCTCCAGCTGTTGCAGGTGTCTAGTGAGGTACATGCCAAATGGAGCATTATACTCGATGACTGGTCTAATGAGGGAAGAGTAGAGGGAGACAATTACCTCTTTATTGTTGGATGCAAAACCCTTGGTAATGAGATGTGCCACAAAAAAGGACTTTCTGACCACAGTGGCAATGTGGTGGTTGAAGGAGAGGTTGCTGTCAACCTACATCCTCAGATCTCTTATAATGCCTTCAGTGTTCAGTGGGCTCCCATCGATGTGGTAATTAGTGGGAACTGAGTTGTTACCAAAGTGGGATGATGACGCATGTTTTGGTGTTAAGCTTAAGGCCATGGTTTTGTCACCAGTCATTGGTTTCATTGAGGCCTTTCTGTAGGATGGCTGCATCACTTGGGGAGTTAATAATGGCTCCCAGCTTGCAGTCATCTGTGAATTTGGTTAGTCAGAGTCCCTTTGTGTCGGCCTGAGAAGTAGATGGCAAACAGGAGAGGACCCAGGACTGATCCCTGTGGGACTCCACTCATGACTGGTTGGCAGTCTGACTTGGAGTCCACTTCTTTCACACTGTGTGTTCTATCTGTCAGCCAATTTGCAACCCCCAGTAGTTTGATACCGCTGTACTGCCCTCAGTTGTACATGTCTCATTTGGTCTTGTGCAGTAGCACTAGAATGCTTATTTTCCAGTCATCTGGTATACACTGTTCTCTCCATACTGCTATGAGCACCCTCAACAGCCATTTCTACCCTATCTCACCCAACATCTTTCTCCTACCTGCTATGACCACATATGAGCCTTCTGCTTTCCCTGATTTCATTTCCTAAGTACTGTTCTTTCTTCTTCTATGATGGGCTCCTCCTCTTCTTCTCTCATAGTAGGCTATGTCTGGGGCAGTACAGCTTCTGTGGGGTTTTTGTCATTCATAAGCTGCTGGAAATACTCCTTCAATCTGCCTTTGATGTCCCATGGAATGGTGAGCAGGTTGTTGCTGGCATCCCTTATGAAGGGTGCCTGGCTATCTTGTTTCTCTTTCTGTCTTTGCCTTGAAGCCTGATATAGTTTTATTGTGCCACCTACTGCATCACTTTCCAGAAGCTGGTAGAGTGCCTCTGATACCTTGTTCTTTGCTATTGCAACTCCTTTCTTAGCCTCTTTGTTAGCCTATCAGTATTCCTTCCTAGCCTGGTCCAGCTTTTCTATATCCCACTTTTTCCTGCACTCCTTCTTTCTTTTGATGACTTTCTGTACCTCTGCACTGAACCACCAGCTTTCCCTATTTACCTTACTTTCATGCCTGGCTTGACATATATAAGTTCCATAGGCCTCACACATGCTGTTTTAAGGAGCTGCCATTCTTCTTCAGCTCCACCTACATCCTCTTCTTCTTGAGGTATTAGAGCCCTGAGTAATTCCTTGAACTGTTGTGCTTTCATTACAGTCAACTTACATGTCTTCAGCCTGGTCTCTGTTGACCTTAGAGCCTTTTCTGTCCACTGTTTGTAGCTGATTGTGGCAACAAGTGGTTTATGCTGTGGGTTGACTGTTTCACTTCGGATGACTTTGCAATTGCTGATTCTACCCCAGTACCCTTTCCTTACTAGGAGGAAGTCTACCTGAGTTGCATGTTGGCCACTCTTGTATCTGATCTTGTAACTGTCTTCACTCTTTCTGAGCCATGTGTTGGCTACTATTAAGCCATTTGTCAGAGAGAAGTCTGGAATGGTCTCTCCTTTTTTATTCCTGCTGTCCAACCCTTGTTGACTCAGGCAGTCCTCATGTCCTGTTCTGGCTCTTCTGATACCCATTATCAACACCAGTTCATGTTGTCCTGCTTTATCTAGTAGGTCCTGCAACTGCTGTCTGAATGCACTCTTTTCCTCACTATCAAACCCTGCTGTAGGGCATAGGCTAAGATTATGAATCGTGCCCCATACGTACTCTGGAGTCTGATTGCTATGAGTCTATCACTAATTCTAATTATAGCCCTCACTGTTTTCTGAAGTGTCTCCCTCACCACAATTCCCACATCATGTCTAGCCTGCCCTCCTCCTGAGTAGTAGATTTTAGATCCCAAACCAAGTAGCTTTGCTGCACTGCCCTTCCTTCTTTGCTCCTTGATGCATAGGCTGTCCAGTCTCCTCCTTACCATCATGTCATCTACTTGCAAGCTCCACCCTGTCAGTGAACCTACATTGAGTGTAGCAGTTCTTAGTTCATGTTTGCCATGTTGATTTCTTTTATGTCCATCTCTTCACTCAACAGAGCCGTCCCAGATAACCTAAGCTGAGCAATTGGACACATTAGATATACTGAATGGCAGCAAATTCATAGATTCATAGATATTACAAGGCCACAGAGTCTTATGACCATTCTCACCTTGTCAGTTCCCTCCCTCAGGCAGAAACTCTTTTCTACAGGTGGGCCATACCAGTTAATCTTGAAGTCAATTTATGGATACTCATCCAGTCCTCTAATTTATGGTTAAAGGAAGACAGTGAGTCACAATTTTTAACATGTGGTGGAGGTTTATTCCAGAGTTCTGAGAGGCACTGGGTTATAAACATGTCCATCCATCATTCTTCATTGATTTGTTGGTGAAGATTTAGGTCGCTGGATTTGTACTGGGGAAGATACTGGACTTAAGAAGAAACAGGGTACTTGGTTATTTTAGGGACCCATTTTTCTAAATGGTTATATAATTCATTAGTGTAGCTTGGGCTGTATTAAGGTTTGGAGAGATGCAATCAAAAGAGATTTTGATATTTGTGATGGGTTCCTATCAGACAGTCGAACTTCTGCAAGTTCGAACCTCATATGGTCGAGACCATAAGTTCGAATTTGCAGAGGTTCGAGCATTTCAAAGGAAATCTCTGTAAGGGGAGGTTTCCGTTTTGTTCAATGTGGTGCGATCTCGGAGTTGGTATATTTAAGTAGTGGGGTGTGTGGGGGGGTGCAGGGGGGGGGGGGCTTGCCTCCCTGTTTACAACAGTTTATTTTGTTTTGTTTTCTTTTTTTTGTTTGTTTTTTATCCATAGTTGAAGTTTTTTAACTTCGAACAGGATGGTTCGAAC
Source organism: Protopterus annectens (assembly GCF_019279795.1). Lineage (NCBI taxonomy): Eukaryota > Metazoa > Chordata > Ceratodontiformes > Protopteridae > Protopterus > Protopterus annectens. Next base: position 921,640,211 of record NC_056737.1, on the reverse strand, counting down.
ATTCCGTGTTCGAAGTTATTAAACTTTGACTGTGATATAGACCCATTTTTTGACATAGTAAGTTGAGGATGGCATCTTTACAGTTTTTAAACTAAGTGGGGATTGCTGTAAGAGCAGTTACAATTTTGTAATTATTTTAAACTAATTCTAAAAGTGCTGACCTTCTCAGATGATCCATGAAAGGTTACTTAGGTGTTCTGTGGTGTTAACGTAGTTTTAGTCCTACATTAAAAGTAGTTAATATTATATTGCAATTCTAGTTTTAATAGTTATAAAGTTATAAAGACATGCATAAGGAGCATTTCGCCCTGGGCCTCCACTGAAAACTGACTTCATTCCAAGTTGGACTTTCTCGGTTAACAAATGTTAAATAAATAAATAACTAAATAAAAATACTGACAGCCATGAGACAACTAATAGTAAGCCCTAATATTGAATATTTTTACAGTGCATCATGTAAGTTTAGAACTGCCTCACTTCAAAGCTGCCAGCTGGTGTGTAATGCTGACACCATGTGATAGTACATGCTCTGATCAGCTGTAACATGGTGGGCATTACTGAGTTTTTCTTTCTTCTTTCCCTATTAGCTATAAGATGGTTGTACTTAGTGCACTGATTACTCACACAGTGCTTGTATCTCTTAGTGATTTATGTTGGGGTGGTCTGGCTATCCCGTTCACACATGACAACATGCCTGGTTCAAAGGTATTGTACATATTGTAAGTTAGCATCTTATTTCTTGGGCAGTCCTTGCTTGCTTCATTAACATACTACTCTGACTTGGCTATTTCTGTAATTAATTTAAACATCTATCTTGCATACATTTCATACTAAGTTAGACTAATAACTTATAGCTTTATGTTTACTTCCTCAGGCTGCAGCTGATCTTCCATCACTTCTTTGTTTATTGTGAGTTTCGTCATTTGTCTTCTCATTGTCATGCTTGATGACTTGAATTAATACTTATTTTTTCAGTCCAGAATGAGCACCAGTTCTGGTTTCATTTAGAAAAATTCTTATTTTTATAGAGGACTATGAGCATTGCTATGTAAATATTCAGACACACACACACACACACACACACACACACACACACACACACACACACACACACACACACACACACACACACACACACACACACACACACACACACACACACACACACACACACACACACACACACACACACACACACACACACATGCTGTGAAGACATACTTCACCCTCACCAGCAGAAACTCCTAGTTAAATTCTGCCAAGAATGGTTGTATATTTTAACCTGTTTCTTTTAGCTACTGTGAAAGAAGTAATGTATTCGTTTCTTTCTGCCTAAGCACAAGTGGTTATTAAACTGCTTTACTGGATTTAATAACTTATTAGATCTTGGCAAAGGCTCATGTAGTTCATAAGTTTTAGCAGGCTGTACTGTAAAACTTATGCTAATTTGGTATAACATCTATTAGCCCAGTAAAAGCTAATGTATAGCCTCTATGTTCCAGTGCTATCATATACTGTGTTTTTCCCAATTAGAATCTGTGGCATAGAGGGATGAAGCCCTCACTATACCCAGACAATTTGAGTTCTACTAGTAACTGCATGCCACTGCAGTGCTGCTGAACTGCCACCTCTCCTTAGTTCTCCCCCAACACTATCTCATGGTCTAGCCTCAGAACCACCATCACCATTTCTAATACCGCTGTTCTCCTACACCACCCAGAAGAAAACCCAGAACTATGACAGAATGCCAAGTTTACGGCATGCAGAGACTATGGTCTTTTACTCCACTTGTTTCCTCTTAGCAGGGGTTCCACTAACACCATCACCTGTTGTTGAATCTTAGTGTTTCTTATTTCATAGCCATGATTAAATTATTTTAATTCATTTACTTAAGTGTTTGTTTTAATTTCTTAGCAGAGTGAACCCTTTTCCGTCACATGCCAAATGACAAAGACAAATAAATTTACAAGTCGTCACCCAATGAGATAACAATTGGGTATTAAAAATGTTATAACTTTTGACATGCTATTATTTAGACAGAAAATAATAAAAATTAAAGTAACATTTGCAAAATATAGGTGAGTTGTACTGCATAAATAACAAAGAAGGTGACTAGAAACAGTATCAACAATGACAGGAGAAAGCAAGTGTACATAGGTTGATGTTCATAGAACTGACAAACCTTGATGGATATAGTATACATGAACAAAATAACTAGAATTATAATTAATTAAGTATAGTTAGCAAGCAAAGACAAAGGCATGGCAAGTGTGATAATTAATACAATGCTGGATGATGTGCTAATGTTGATTAGATCATATAATCATTCATTATAAATAAAGCATGAATGTTTTGCTTGTTTTTGTATGTAGAATTTTAAGTTCCTTCTGGAAATGGGGAAGATTAGAGATTTATATAATATTGTTAGGGGAGCATTTCCAAGAGAAGGGTACTTTTGGAAAAGGTGTTTTCATAAACTGCTAGCTGGAATGAGGGTCTAGTAGGTTCAGTGGCAGTGTGGTTTCTAAGAGTGTAATCAGAAGAATTTGTTTACAATGAAATGGGGCAAGTATGCCTCTTGAAGAAACATATGACTATTCTAATACTACATAGACTTACACAAAGCCATACTGTACAAAGCTCAGTTCTCACCTGCAATACTACTTTAAACCCCTCTCATAGGCAGTGTAACACCATTATAGCTACCCCATATTTACAAAGTGCATGTTACCTTTTAGTTGTTTTGTGCTTATTAATAAATAATACAAATACAGTAATTTTAAAGTTTTGCTGAACCTTAACTTTGGATTTGATATCCAGCACTGTTTATCTTGGCCCAAAGTTGTTTGTTAATACTACCCTTTTCTTTTATGCTATAAGACAACTACACTCTAAATAACATGTTTCTGTGACCAATAATGTATCTTCCCCCTTATAGCATGGTTCTTATGCTGCTACATGTAAATAACGTAGGGCTCAACTGCTTGTCTCCCTTCATGGCACTTCTGTGCTTTTCAATTTTCTCAGTATAAACGATTTAGGATGTGCATAAAATCTCACTGTGCTTTCCTTATGAACTTGTCTCCATGGCTGTTGTCTCACATTGAACACCATATTTTTTATAATTCTGGTCTGGGGAAAAAAAGCATATTACAAAGTGTTTCTTCCCTTTCACTGGATTCATAAGCCTAGTGAATCTTTGAAAATTCATTAAAACTCATTTACAGTGTAGTGTCGCACACTGCTGAGAGGATAGCTGGGGCTGAAAGTTCTAGAAACCTGACATCACTGAGAGACTGAGGAAGGGAACAGATGGAGGAAAACTTGTAGCTAACTAATCGTTAACCTTTTTTTTGACCAGCTACTGATGACTTCATATTCCAGATATCACCCATTTCTCTGTCCTATCTCAGGGCCACCACACCTTTGAGGAAAACCCTGGACATGTTCTTTCATCAGATGGATCTCATCCCTCAGGACAGGAAAACTTCTTAATCATTTGGGCTTAGTACACTTCCAGAACCTGTAAGAGGAGTGAAGGCAGCTGGGACATCATATTCTATTATGTAAGTTTTTTTTCCTGGACATGCTCTAACTTTCCACTATTCTGGTCTTATATTGACTTTGTGTAAGCATGCAGTGTGATACTACAAGATAATCAGCTTGCCAGTATTGTGACTAAGTGCTTTTCTGGGGCACCACAACATGCCAGATCAGTGTGCGTTTGCTTGATCCACAATCTCCAATTTCACAACCAGCAAGCATGGCAGCACACTTTCCAAGCATATCGCCAATCCTTTCTTTAAAGAGTGGTAAGTCAGTGTAGCCCATTTATTCCTACCCATTCCTGGTCAGGGCTGCAAACTGAACCCTGGTCACATGGGTCAGAGTCAGGGCTCTATTCTTCAGCACCACTGAGCTGACTAATTCATGATTTACAAACCCCCCCCCCAAAAAATGCAATTTATTTAAGCACTGTATGAAGATGAAGGTCAACTGTGGTTGTGCAGCGGTTAGCATTGTTGCCTCACAGCAAGAGGTTCTTTGGTTCGATTCTCAGCTGGAGCACCTTCTTTGCGGAGTCTGCATGTCCTCCCTGCGGTTGAGTGAGTTTTAAAGACATGCAGGTAGGTGCGTATGTGTATGTGTGTGCCTTCTGTGAAGGTTGGGCACCTGGCTGGCAACTCAACACTGTAAAAACACCACTGCCAATCAATTTGCAGACCGGTGATCCACTGTGGTGACCCTTAACTGGAAAAAGCCAAAAGATATTGCTTTTTTTACTGTATGCAGATGAAGGGTAAAATGGCTCATTAAAATGTGTTTAAAAGATGACAAAGAAGAAAAACTAGGGAGTGCCAGTGAAAATGTTTTTGACACAAAGTCAAGAGAGTCTCAAAGTAAGCAGCAATACTGGGTAGTGTCCTTCTAAGTGTAGTAACAGAGCAGCCTAAAGAAGGATAGTCAGTAAAATGTCATCATCTTGTGCATGCATAATGCATTATGGGAAATAGGAATCTTGGGTCAATATCAAAATCAAGTCAATATCAGTATGATTGTTCCCATCAGGTCATCTGGAGTACAACAAATTCAAAAATAATAATAAATTATAGACCAACAAAGACACTAGTCTGGAACGCAATATCAAAATATAACATTTCTTCTTCAATTTCTAACCATAGTAGTCCTGCAAGAATGGAGTTTAGTATCGCCTTCCTGCCAATATACAACTACTCTGCCTCTTGTTCGGTAGTCAGTGCCTTCATTAACCATATGATTTAGTGCTGAAAGCAGCAAATGCCTTACCTGCTGCCAATGCAGTCACTGGATGCAGTATTAGCAGTATCTTCCTTTAGACTAGTAAACAAAACACACAAAAAACTTGTAAAAATCTTCCTTTCACTGCTATGTGATGTGATGTGACTCCCACTTCTTTTAGCAGATATGCCAGTTGCTGACCCATTATTTCATAATATAGTTTTGTGAAAGGTCTGCCTATCCCATCAATAGGACTTGTTGGCAGGACAGATTTGTTTCCCAAAGACTCCCCCATCTGTGGAATAGACTCACTCTCCACATCAAGCAGAGTACCTCTTTACCCCCTTTTAAGCACAACCTGGATAACTGGATGGGAAATAGAAAATACATCCCTGGGATTCCACCTGTGTTCCTGCTGGACAGGGGCATCGGGTGCTGATTTGTCTAAACATGGGCTAAACTCTTGGCTAGGCTTATAAGGGCCTCAGTGCCAATAGCCTAGTCACTTCCTAGGATTCCTTCATCCTATACATAAGCAAAGGGCTTTGCATTTGTGAAGTCCCAACCAGCACTATATGCCATCAACACTATCAGGTGCAAACTTTGCTGTTAGTATTGACTCAGAATTTAGGGTTGCTGATTGTCATATACTGTTCAAATAGGCTAAGGGGCATGTAAAAAGGTATAGCATATTTAATAGTTACACAGCAAAAACTGTTAAGTAACTGCAGATTAAATGACTGCAGTAGCGCAAGTACCAGAAAGAGATTTTTGTATACTGGTGGGTAATAAAAAATAAACATTAGGAGTCGGGGAAGGCTAATGCATTTTAACATACACTCTTTAGAAACATTGTTGAAATCTGTGTTTATATATTAAAAGACACACATTTGACTATGAATTTAAAATATGTTTCCATAAAAATGTAAATTGGTTTGTTTAGGATAGTTGAAGAGTCATTTATTTTAATCAGGTTACTTAATAATCCTCTGCCATAACTATAAATTCTGTTGCCACATACTTTAAAGCTAGTTCAGTCCTTCATAAACAATTATCAGTTAATATATGTTAAGGCACTGTTGTCCCATGACCTTTCAGTAATATTTCATGATTTGACCTTTATGCCCTTTACTTCATATTTTTTTCTTCAAAGTAGCACATTTAGGTTGCAAGAAATTGAGGAATGCAGGGCTAATTCTTAGGTGATCAAAATAAGAGTTACTTTTACATCTGAGTGACAGCTTGTGGAGGGGGTAAGCAGGCTATTGCCAGTGCATAGTGCTGGAGCAGAAAAGTGGGTGGGCATAAGATGTCACCATATAAGGCAGCTCAAGAGATGCTGAGGGGTGGGGCTTGTTCATTCTGCAGCAGTGCTGCCGATCTGATTCTGGATAAAACACTGGCAGCAGGCACAAGCTTTCTGCAGCACTTAGCAGTTGGGTTTGTATAGCCTGGCCTGTGGCTCAAGTCATTTCCGGTTGAAGACGGGTTATATAAAGCAGGCGAAGTTGCACTGGTATACGAGGGACCTTCAACAAAGGAAAAGCAATTAGCAGAGCAGCAGTGCTCTCTGTAAACTAAATATTCCTGGCAGCCTGCACAGCAATACTAAACTGTCATAGCTTTTGTTCAGGGACTCTTACTGAATATAAGATTCAGCCAGCAATAAACAAGGGATTTTGCCTTCATTGTGTCTGCCAGTGAACCTTTAACTCAGAATGGTATTAAACGGATTACTTGTGCTGAGTCTTTTTATAATTCAAGGTAAGAGGCAAATCATTTTTGAATGTTACTTCAAAAATGATTATCTGTTTTAAGAAAATGTTTTCCAGGGAATCTGTTATCATTTAACCACAGTATTCTGACTTTGCCCTTCCAGCACCAAGGACAGAGTCAGTTCCTTCAGAGGCACATGGGACATTTCTAAATAGGTCACTTTAAACCTGTTTATGAAACGGGTATTGCATGCATCTAAATGGTACACGATGAACCAGAATTAGTAATATGTTTTGTTTGCTGATGAGTTTTAGAAAATAAATGTTAATTTATCCTGATGGAAATGTGGGCTTCTTTAATTAAACAAGATGAATGTTGTGTTAGCTGTGATAAACTGCACAAATTTACATACATTAAATTGTTTTCATTTGCATAGTTAAAAGAAAGAGCTTTAAGTAGAGAGTAAATCAATTTTATTGACGTTTTAAGAAGAGACTGCTTTAAAAGTAATATAACTCACATGTAAGAAGTATGCACTTTACTGTTGTTGATTATGATATTGCATGAAATATTTTCTTATTGTATTCCAAAAGCAGTCACATGTTATAATTTAGGACAAGTATTAATGAAAGAGTTTGAAGAACTCAAAATCTGAAGGCAATTCAAATAATAGATTATATTTAATAATTTAATGTGAGTATACCCTACACAGAGAATATTCTAAGCATCTACTAAATACAAAATGGTTCATGGATTCCTTTAATACAAATTAAGGTACACGCATAGGTTGGCTAGTTAATAACATGACAATTTTTTTCCCAAAGGTATTATCTGTGTTTCTACAGACAAAACCTCATGGGAAGAGAACAGCAGAGATTAATTACATTTACTTTCTTCTCTCTCTCTCTCTTAACTTGCAGCTTTTTCTCTTCCCATAAATAACCAAAGGAATCAAGATGATGTCAAGGTAAGACCCAGATGGGAGGCTTGGAATTCTGCCACGTAGTGTGTGTGTGTGTGTGTGTGTGTGTGTGTGTGTGTGTGTGTGTGTGTGTGTGTGTGTGTGCGTGTGTGTGTGTGTGTGTGTGCGTGTGTGTGTGTGGTTTAGATGAAAGGATTTAAGAAATACCTTACTGAAATAAGGAGACATACCTCCCAAAAATACTATTACCTTTAAGGTTTTACATTTTAAATGCTTCAAATTTTAGAAATGAATTGTCCCACCTATCAAAGCATAATTGTTTAGCAGGGAAAGCAAACTGTGTCATTGTTTCAGGAATAATTTTTATTTATTTATTTTGTCATTTTAATGCAGTATGTGGTTACACCACTTTTCACCTGAAGGCATTTGCAAGTTGGTCATAAATGAGACATCATATTTTCTCCAGAACAACTCAAAACACATGCATTAACCTCTCTGTTTGATACTTCTCATCTATCTATGGTGTCTGTGGATGAACTAATTGGTTATGCCAGCTGCTAATGTATTTAATTGACAAAAGCATAGCTAATAAAGCTTTATGGAGTCTTTACAGATGTCGGGATGTTTACATCAGACCATTTAGGCAGTAAAGGGTGACTGTGAGTACTGCATCAGCATGTGAAACACATCTGGAACAAATGGGTCACAGTAGCAATGGAAGCTGAAGTCGTAGTCAGCATTTTGTCTTCTTATTGTATTCTCAAGGAATGGACTGCAATTCATTTTTTATTCAAATGTCATAGTTTGGCAAGACATTCTAACACAAGCACCTTTCAGACTTAGATATATGACTGAATATTTTTAAAATGCCTAAAGGAAAGAAAGTCGTTGATAGGATTACTGATACAGTTAATCAAATTATGACAGCACTACCAGTAACATCTAGAAAGTGTCCTAAATAAACCTAAAGATTTCATGCATTTATGTCTGAGCACCTTTCACTATCCCCTTCAAAATGTATATGAATGCAAAAAGATATTGCTAACCGTAGTCTGTCTTCAGGTAAATATGTTCCATGCTAATACTGTGATGATTCAATTAAAAAACATACAATGCAATATAAACCTTGCTTCCTCATTAATTACATACCCAACAACAGTATTCAGTACTGTTTGTAACAGTCAAGCTTCATTTCATGCCTACATTTTATCTTTGTCAGGGTTAATGATTTTGTCTCCTAACGAGGTTACCAAATGTACTAAACGCAGTCACCACAACTGAAGTTAGGACAGGTTTGTTTATAATTGAACAGAAATGATAGAATGTGCTGTCAGATCAGGTGTCTTGAATCGCAAGGTTTGCTCACTGTGTCCTGTACCAGCATTATCTTACTTCATAATATGTCATTTGATACTACTCATCAGTGCCCTCTATTTCTCCTTCCATAAGACCCTACCATTAATTCCATGAAAACAGCTTTCCTATGTACTGCCATATCATGTATCTCTGTTTCTGACTTCCTATTAGTGAGTCACTAGAGGCCACAAGCATAGTTATTCCGAAAGAACCAATTTACTATATTTTTGTCCTTGCTATGAATTTAAATGTCTCGTAGTCCTCCAAGATGCATACACTTCACCACTTACAGGTACTGTATTTGGAGTATTGCATTTTTTTAATACTATCCTTCCACAAACATGTTGCCTGGAATTGAACACAGTAGACTAGGTAGTGTATTTTCTGTGAAATGTACAGATATACAGATATTGCCTTCTTTGTGTCAGTTTTACATATTACTACAAAGTCTGATAAGGTACTGTGCCTGCAAAATTAATGTTTAGATTCAGACCATTACATATCAGGCTTCCCTGCTACTAATCAGCCATTAGCATCAGCAGGCAAGCAGTGTGTCTCACACTAGTGTCAATTCTCTGTTCAACACGTGACCTTTTTCCAGCAGGTATACAATGCATCACAACAAACTACCTACTTTTTAAGGGGATTGAGTGTAGCACCCCCTGGCTTGCATAGAAATCTTGATTTCTTGAGAGAAAGGGGTACACTCTTCACTGTATTACTAAACTGGCACCTTATTTTTAAGCTGACCTTTAAAGGTTGTTGGTACTTCAGGCTAAATGCCCTCTCATGAACCTCATTTAGCCTCTATATTTATTTACTTATATTTACATCTTACACTACTGTAGCATATATATATATATATATATATATATATATATATATATATATATATATAGCGTCTATATTATAAGAACGAACACTTAAAATGTTGAACACATCTTTGTCGACAGGTTTTAAGTGAATCCTGTTATAAGCGAAAGCTGACAAAGTTGAAACCAATATACTCAAAATATTTTAGTTGTCCAACACCAATCCGCCACTGCCGCATTGAACATGAACTGCAAACACAGTAAATTTCACTTGTAATGAACACCCTAAATATATGCTACAATCCTTCCAGTTTGTAAAGTAAATGAAGTAACCATACCAATTACCGACAGTAAATCTCCAAAATTACACTTGAACAAAATGGCACTTTCCCAAAACACAAAGCAATTAACACACATACACTAATTTTTCACAAATTTTTGCAGCCCCCCCCACACCCCCTGCTAATTACATATACATTCATAATGTACACATTTTTTATGTCACTGCTACATTTACGTTTGTTGGCCAACTATGACATTTCAAACTTAGTGTTTTAGATCTTTAGAGCTTTTGCTTATAAGAGCATTTACTTAAAACGCGTTGACAAACTGGTGCCCGGCATTTTAAGCATTTGTTCTTATAATATAGACCCTATGTATGTATGGATGTATTTCTGTAGACCAAGTTTACACTTAACAGAATTTTAGTTTACTGAGATGTCAACAACGAAATTTCACTAAACCAAAATTGTACATTACCAAATTATTTTACAGGGAATGGAGACACTTGGCCAATATGGGGAAATTTGCCCTTTTCTCCACTGTAGTGCAGTCCCAGAGTTGGTATATTTAGTTAGGGATGGTTTGGGGGTGCAGCCCCCTACCTGGATGGGTATGGCATAATGTGGTGTGTTTTTTAGTTCAATGGTCAAGTTAAAATAATCAAGTTGGGATATCCCACTTTGCATTTTTATCCCTAAGATAATAATTTGTCCTGTGTCGTAGCTTACATGCAAAATGGTTTGTAACTGTTTCACATTCTCTGCCAGTAGCATAACTAGGGCTGAGTAAGAGGAGCATTTTCCTGAGTCGCAAAATGTTAGGTGGAGGGCATGATCAGCAGACTATTCCCTGTAAAAAAAATTGGTAATGTGCAGTTTCAGTTTAGTGAAATTTCATTGCTGACCCATATGGGCCTACTTCTGTAGACTGAATTTGCACTTAATGGAATTTTAGTTTATCAAGGCAACAACAATGAAATTTCACTGAACTGAAACTGCACATTACCAATTTTTTTTACAGGGAATGGAGACACTTGGCCATCATGGGTAAATTTGCCCTTTTCCCCACTGTAGTGCAATCCAGTAGTTGGTATGTTTAGTTAGGGGGGTGGGGGGTACAGACCCTCACATTGGGGGTGGGGGCATAGCACCCCACCTGGGTGGGTTTGACATACTGCAGTGTGTTTTTTGGTTCAGTGTTGGCTATTACCTGTAAAAAAATTCAGTAATGTGCAGTTTCGGTTTAGTGAAATTTCATTGATGTTGTCGCCATAAACTAAAATTTGGTTAAGTGAAAATTCGGTCTACAGAAGTAGAGTCACATATATCTCATATATATATATATATATATATATATATATATATATATATATATATATATATAGAGAGAGAGAGAGAGAGAGAGATGAAGCTAAGATACAGACTTTTTGTTACCCAAGGGGAAAGGAAATGCTAATTAGGGGACAGCTCATATGACATCACACATATCACCACATGTGGCATTCACTTACACACCCCTCCTTCATCTGAGTCTTAAGCAGTCTCCTGATAGTAAAGATGCACTCACTGGTATCCACCTGGGAATGGTCAGTTATAAGGAGAAATCCAAATCCTGTCCACTGAAATGGGAAAGCTGACATAAGCTGCTGTCTCCCTATACCCCTGCTCTGCTCCTTCATTGGTAGAATGTCTAATTTAACTCATTTTAGTCTGGGTCATAGTCCGGACTCCATCACTATATATCACAAAGCAAGAACAAATACCTCTTTTCAAGGTTTTGAGGGCAACTTAGGAATACTTGTCTCCTAAATGACTTAGTTATACTATACACAAGAGCAGACAGTCAGAATCAAACTCTGGAGTAGAGGGTAATGCTCATTAGTATCTCATTGCCCTAACATATATGAAGCATTGTGCCAGGTACTAGAGGCTACACACATTTAAAGATTTCAGTTAATTAAGGTAGCATGGTGAGGAGTCACTGAGGTGTTTCACAACACTGGGAAAATGAGGAGAGAACAAGGTGATGTCTGTCTGCTGTAATAAATGGAGTTGATGTGTAAGGACCTCTCTCTCTATTAGAGCAGATATGTGGAAAAAGGTAAAATGCTCAGCTGTTAAGGGACTTACAAAAAGAAAGTTTCGAACTTTCAGTTATGGATAAAAAATATATACGCAGAAACATGATATATACTAACTAACAAGTGTGTAACATCCACTCAGAGCCATACCTTTTTTATGTAATCTAGCTCTGACTATTTTCAGTCAACATTAGCAGACTTTTCCCTGAACATTTTAGAATTATCATATATTTTCATTCTCATATCTGGTTAAAACCTGTCCAATACCACATTATGCTTTCCATTAAGTAATATCTCCATGCAGCCATATTACATTGTGATCTGTATGTTTTTCAGGGCTGTGAATTCATTTCAGATACTTTTCTAGTCACGTGACTTATAAAATGTGCTTGTTAACATCTAGTTTATGTATTCACAGAAGAATCATAGTATGAGAACAAGCTTAGGAACTGTAGTTATCAGGATGCTTGGATGTTATTGGACTTCATTTTATTTATTCATTTACTCTGACATATAACTGACTAGCTTTTATATATATAAACCAAGTTGTCCACAATTGGACCCATTTTCAGTGGAGGTCCAGCAGCACAATATGATTATGTTCAGAATCATGTGGTAGGTATACAACATGAAGCTTATTAGCTTATAGCCTTAATATTCTGTGCTAAACTGCCCGACTCCCTTTAAAATGTTGAACATGTAATGTCTCCGTTAAATGAGTTAACATTATTTCTGCTATGACATGTGTCATCTAGAAGTAGAAGAACTCTGCCACTTGGGTCTCACCATTGGGCAGGACAGTAAGCAAATGCCATTCTACTTCTTTCTTGCAATTGTCATTTTCAGTCGGTGTGCCTACTACCAGTCATCAAATGTTTTTAGATTAGTAATCTTGTCTCGAAGTAGGCTTTCCAGAACTGTTTTCTAGGTTGCAAATGTCTTCTGGCCTCTACAAGTCAATCCTTCTGCCTGATGCATAGAAAATTATACAGAGTATGCCTAATTGCACCTTTGATTAAGTGATGCTGGTTTTCTATCCTTTGTCTCCACGGAGCTCTCTCAGCCACTGTCACTTGTCTTCTTCTGCTCTAATAGAATCATTGTTAAATGCTGAGCACACTTCTGAACACTAGTGCAAACTAGGTAATTCCATGCATCAGGTGTGTAAAAGTTATTGATGGTTCATACCCAGACCACTGCAGCCTCTCAAATGCAACTACAGCCGATGTTTTCATTTAGCATGTTTCAGGTCGTGTAATATGTATCTTAATTTAAAATAATCTGACACAATGCTAAACTCTTGTGTCACCACAAACCTGATTCTGTTGCATGAGTTTTTATTCAAGAAAAAGTCAATGCAAAGCATAGTGCTGGTAAATGTTCTCATTTTCCAAATAAGAACTAACATACAGCAGAAAACATTTACTTTTCCCTTCACTTCACAATTATCACTTATCCTGTGATGTGCTGTTCAACTCAAAGTATCATTTCAATGGTTTCAGTGGCTCAACAAGTAGCACATCAACCTTTTACATGGAAAGATCAGAAAACAGTAGGTTCTATTCCCACATCAGGTGCGTAGATTATTTTTTTCCATTGCTGACACTGCAATGCAGGATAAAGGGGTGCTGCAGTCCTGATTTGTTGTCCTTTGTATGAAATGTTAAATAGATGTACCTTCTACCTGAGTTGGTGGCTGCTCAGATGGATAAAGGGAAAAAAATCCCACAATACTTATCAAAAAGGGGTACATTCAAATTTATTAAACATAAAATGCAAAAAGCATAGATATTAAAAATACTTTGTATATCAGAGAAAGAATAAAAAAGAAATGGGAAGCCTCTTAAATCATTGTATGACTCCTAAGTAGCTTGAAACATGGCCTATCAGGACCACTTGAGTAATTTTTCAACTATAGCCTCAAAATAGGCTTTGGACTAAGAAAATGGAGGACTGCAACTGTTATCCCACTTTACAAGGGTGGAACATCACCTGACCCAAGAGACTACAGCTTTGTCTGACTAGTCTAATATGTAAAGCCATGGAATGAATTATCATGGAAATGATCAACAAAAGCATAGGCAACCTTCAGACACTGGCCCAACCCGATTTGACTTTGCCAAGGGAAGGTCATGCATACTAAACCTGATGGACTTCTTTGAGAAGGTCACCAAGGTAATGGATGATGGGAAAACAGTGCACACTGCCTACCTGGACCTGGCTAAGGTAATCAATACAATATACCACTTGGTTATAACAAACTTAATGAAGTGGGCATACACCCCTACAAAACTTGTTGGATTGCCAGTTGGCTCACAAACAAGACCCATAAAGTCAAGACTGGTGAGACTACCTTCACTAAGAACCCAGTCACCTGCAGGGTACCATAGGGCCCTGTGCTGGGACCACTTCTATTTGGTATCAACTTCTTAGAGATAAAGGCTAATGTCAAGGGCCTTTGGCTGACACAACTTTGCAGATAACTGCAAACTGGTAGCTATCATAGATTCCATCCCTCCACAACACAAAAAGGTATACTAGGGTCATACTTCTCAACCTCTGTGCACAAAATCTGAACAAAGCAAAATTATGGGTGGGAAGGCCAAAATTTGGGGACAAATTTTAAATATTGCTCTTATAAACTTTAGAAGGTTACTAGAACAATAGATTTTGAATTAATGTGCTTTTTCTGAAGGATGTTGTCTAAAATTCAAATGTCTGTCATTATTTACTGACTTCATTTCTCAATGAGTTGCCAGAAAATTGCACATTTTATGAGGAACAGACCAAAAATATAAGATAAAAATTTAGGCATTCTGTAAAAATCTGGGCAGCTTAGAGATGTGACTAGGGTAAAAGGCTACTCTGAAGGTGCAAACATTAACAGAAAATCTACAGTCCCAAAAAGATGGTTATGCTGTCAGAATGCAAGCAAAAAATGATGCAGGCATGGAAGCATTCACTGGCTAATCCCATCATACATGTGATTCCAAAACAGTACCGTGGCACACTGCACGTTTATAGTATAGTATAGTATAGTAGTATAGTATAGTATAGTATAGGAAAGTAAATGCTATTGGCCTTAGTAAATGCAGTCATGCAATCAAATGTGATGATGGATGATGACATAATACCAGCTACATCAGTCATTACTGTCACTGTAGGTTAGAACTGGTACGACCATCATCATTTCTGTAGGTCAGTGGGTACACAAATGAAACTACTTCATGTGCGCACAAGGTCTGAGCTTCAGATATGCAGCAGCTGTCATGTTAATGAAAATCACATCTTCAGTATCATCTTCTGCACTGGGTATATGGTGATTACATATGACCCCAGGGAAAACCAGTCTCAAGAGTGGTACATACATTATAGATGAGGGATTTGAAGTGCATGATTTAGGGCCAGATCTCAGGGTGTAAGCAAACCATTGTGTGGCTGGGGCAGCAAAGAGACCAACAGGATGAGTCACGATGCAATTAGCTAGAGACTGGTTCCCAAGATAAGCAGGCTGTAGCTGTGAGTTAACATATAGGGGTTATAAACCCCCTAAGCCATGGCTGCATGGGGCTATCTGTGAATGAACACTGTGTAAATTGCACATGCAAAATCTACAAACTGAAATTGTTACACTGAATGATATGTGAAATGTCCCTCTGATCCATCATCTGGTGATGTTTAAGATTCTGCTACATAGCTTCACCAGTCTGTGTGGTTCCCACCTACCGTATGCATTTTTATTACTGTATGTATTTTTGTTCTCACTGTTTGGAGCTTTTCTCCCAGTTCTTCTGCTGAATGGGGGCTTTTCTTACTCAGTAAGACTATCTCATTCAACAATGATAATTAATACATACATACATATATACCTAAATAAATAAATACATGTGAAATGCTGCAGGTAAAGTCAAAGTGTTATCTGCATGGTAATGTTTCTCAGCAGGGTATTATGGGTGTATGGTTCAGTCACCACCAACAACATCATGATTTATATTCCCACTGGTTGTGCTGGATGCAGAGTCCTGTTACATTTCTGGAGAATCTTGATTCATTGCACCACACAGAACTGAAACCATAGCAGCAAGAATCAAGCCACCTGATGTGTGTCTGTCCACAGGGTGTCCATAAGTTGCTCAGTGCTAGAGTTATTGAGTCATATTTGCCCTTGCTTTATTGATATAGATAATTATTTCTCATATCTGTTTGCTCACTCCAGGTAGGAGCAATGTGTTTTGACATGAACTATTTTGCAATGTTTGCTTTTTAACATTATAAACTCCAGTTGAAAGCAGTATAGAATTTCTGATGTTTGGCTGACATTGTACTGGTTGACAAATAACTGGATAACACAATCTGGAAGATAAACCCAAAACATCGACACCCACAGACTGTGACTGACCTGTGCCCCTACTGTACTGGTTGACACAATCTGGAAGATAAACCCAAAACTTTGACACCCACAGACTGTGACTAACATGTGCCCCTACTGTACTGGTTGACACAATCTGGAAGATAAACCCAAAACATCGACACCCACAGACTGTGACTGACATATGCCGCTAATGTACTGGTTGACAGAAGAAAATGTATAGTAGGGAGCCTGGCAGATGACAGGAGTGAAACTCTCCAACTGGTGTCCCCCAGAATGTCAAATAAGAGACAGAAGATATTAAAGGTTTGTCATCTTAGTGTACTCCATGATGGTGGTAAAGGTGACTTCACTAATCCTCTGGAATCCATGTGACCTATTGCTCATCAGTATAAACTGTAGCCCAAATATAGAATACTACTACAAAACACCCTACTATATACCCTATAATGAAAGTAAAGTTAACCAC
The DNA here is from genome assembly GCF_019279795.1 of Protopterus annectens. Lineage (NCBI taxonomy): Eukaryota > Metazoa > Chordata > Ceratodontiformes > Protopteridae > Protopterus > Protopterus annectens. The sequence goes on along the minus strand of NC_056737.1, from coordinate 921,623,447 downwards.
ACCCTATCGGCACACACTGCAACACCCGGACCCTGTTTCAGGTGCACTAGTGCATCACTTTGTCTTATGTTGTATCTGTACCCTGTGATGCCTCTCTCTCTCTTTAGCCCATGCCTGTTAAAGATTATGCTCTACTGTACATTAGTTACTGTTGACCAGTACAACAGAGGTATGTGTCAGCCACTGTGTCCATAAGTGTTTTGCAATGCTAGCCAAATTGTCCCAGCCAGTCTTCTGCCAACCAGTAGGATAGTCAGCCAATCATCAGAACCTCTTGATGACCACTCTTTCATCAAGGTGCAGCCACCTCAGAGAGAGAGACTAAGTAAGACAGATGCAGTAAGGACTGCCCCTTGCAAAAATGTTTTGTATTTATTTAGGTATGTGTTGCTCTCCACAAAGCTGCAAATCATTCAGTAATATGTGTAGATTTTCGTGTACTTGATCTTTGAAGTTTTATACACTTTCATCTGAGACCTTTAGTCTTGGTATGTGCAGTTTGAATAGGCATAATAGAACATATCCATTGTATCCTAAGTATCAGTATTTGTGTTATGTGTGTTCATGTCATCATCCATAGCTGTCAGTATGGACAATGCTGTCTTGGGTACAATGTTTTGACCAAGCAGTTGGTCATAGGATCATACGATCATAGGAGGTTACTAGGCCCTTTCAAGCATGGCCCTGTTCAACCTGTGTTCCCAAGGGTGTCTGGTTCAAGCAGACACTAAAATCAGCACCTACTTTCTCTGTCCAAAAGAGACACAGGTGGCATCCCCAAATTACACTAAAATAGGGAGAACAAGGGGTTTGTTTAGCATGAATAGGAAGTTTGTTCCAAAGGTGGGGCAACCTCTGTGAGACAAATCAGTCTCTCCAGCAGGTTCTGTTGATATCACATACTAGGTTAAGGTCCTTTGAGTGAGTGCTCCATGCGCCATTTGACTTGCAAATGTGCAGCAGGTCAGAGATTGCTCTATATGCAAGGCACAGGTCACCTCTGAACAGTCTGTACAACATAGAGTAAAGTGACAATGATTTCAGTCTGTCTGCATAAGACAGATTTGAAAACACTGAATTTTCTTTGTAAGGAACCTTTGTGGTCTCTCCAATTGCTGCAGGTGTTTGGAAAGGAACATACCAAAGGGAACATTGTACTCTATTGTTGGCTTAATGAGGGAAGAGTACAGGGGGGTTATAACCTCTTTTTTTCTGGAGGAAATGCCCTTACTTATGAGATGATCAGTATAAAATTCCCTTCTTACTACAGTGTAGACATTGTGATCGAAGTTAAGGATGGTGTCGACTTGTGTGCCTAGATCTCTCACCACTGACTGTGTGCTTAGGGTTTGTATTGATTGATGCAGTTTTTAGGAACATTAGTTTAAGACCATGACTTTGGGACCAGTCATTAATCTGCACAAGACCTTCTTGCAGGATGTTGACATCACTAGGGGTTTCAATGATCTCTCCCAGTTTGCAGTCATCAGCAAACTTTGTCAGCCACAGTCCTTTAGTTTTAGCCTGTATTTCAGAGAAGTAGATTCCAAACAGTAGCGGTCCCAGAACCAATCCCTGTGTAATACCACTGGTTACAGGTCTGCTGGAGGAGGTAGAGTTCCCTATTTGACTGTATGATATACCATCTGTGGAGTCAGTATCATTGTGGTCCCAAATAGAGACAGGCCATCCACAGTAACACTTGCATCTGTAATGCCAGCATCAGAGAACAGTAGTAACATTTCAAAAACATATGTATAATGCTCCATGTTTAAGAAATATTACATAAGAGAAAAGCATTGCATTATAAAAAAATGGATACCTGGCTCTTCATCTGGGCCTCACTTATTAATAGGTTCATAGGTAACAAAGCTATTGATCTGTGAGGATCTTTAAAGCCTAGCCCTACATTTCCATACAGTTTTTATTCCTTGCAATTTAAGTACAAATAACACAGAGCCAGACAAAACATTTACTTGTTACCCTTATCCATTAGGGACAAGGATGCTAAACCACTGGAGAATTTGCTATTTCCTATCCACTCATCCAAACTACACAAGCTCATTTTTAAACCCGCTAGCTGTCCATCAGTCTCCTCTTCCTTAAAACTTCAGCAGCCACACAGAACACTTAGATCCACAAATCAAAACCTCTTGGAACTTTACAAAGCTTTACATTCACCAGGACAACTCTTAATATCATTCTCCCTTTCTAGATTATGGGACTCTCTTCCCCCTCATTTTAACCTACCAGAATCTCCTTCCTTAAAAAACCTACCACTCTCTTCTCTCTCTCTTCTCTGGGAATGCTCCTCCTGCACTCATCCTACCTGAATCCTGACACCTATCTCTTTCTTATCCTACTCTAAACTCTGATTTTGCTTAAAATATTTTGTCTACAATGATGATGTACTAAATAAGCATTCATTTGTTTGTTCTTGTAAATATCTATAAGTGTTAGTTCTTATATTTAAATTGTTTTCATTTAATTTGTTTCTCTTATATGCTGTACTAGTTATTATATTATATATTATTTGTTTATTGTTTTAAAATAAACCGTCCTTGTACTGAACGAGTCGTTTTGTTTTGTTACAGTATTGTTCATAGCTATACTGTACATTTGGACTATTGAAGTTTCGGGGACGTTAAATAAACTTTTGGTGGATCTACTGTGTATCGCTCCTACCATATTTGTTTTGTTTTACATTTACGTGTGTGGCTTTTTTGGTTGGAGCGTTTACTCCCTGTGGGCATCTTATTGAAGAGTTATTATATTATATTGTACTAGTATTTCTGTCTGGAGCTTTTCTCCTCAGGCCTCTATTGAAAATGGGCTACCTTGGCCCAATGGACTTTCCCGGTTAACAAACTGAAATAAATAAATAAAAAAATTACATTTGAATAGAGTAATCAAAAATAAATGTTCCAGGTGTGTTGAAAACCATACAAAGTTACCAAACTCAGAATCGATTAGTAGCACAGCCTTGAGAAAGGAACCACAGCAATAACAATGAAAGTTTTTCCATGGTTAAGCAGTTTCATTGCATCCTACGTTAGCTATGTATGAAAAGTACAACCTGAGAAAAGTCAACTAGTGAAAACATTTAGGTTTAATTTGTCACAAGATAAAAGGGAGTTGCTGGCCATAATTTTCAGGGACGAGAGGTATCAGGTCATCAATCCTGTCAAGGGAGAGTGGGTTAGTCATAACAAACTAGGAAAACTATGTGAATAAGATGTGTGCTATATTTAGTTGAACAATGAAACTTATTTTCAGGCATATCTAAATGAAATGAATATTACATATACAAATATAGACTTGATGTTAGAGAATTTATATTTAAGTAATGTCATTCACAAAGATTTGCTTAACTTTTTGACTTGTTAACAAGCTGGTCATTCCAGGTATTCTTGATATACCTAAGATCCACAGATTGTTTTATAGCCCATCTATGCATCCTGTAGTGGATGCCAGTGGACCTAAGACACAACCACTAGCCGACTTTATAGATTTTGAACGGAAAGCTTTTATGCATACATTGCCTTACTTGCTGAAAGATTCTTCACAATGTTTAAAGGATTTTAAGAATGACCTATAGACACCAGATCTTAAATTTGTTACTACTGATGTAATCAACTTGTTTTAAGTCATCCCATATCCTAAGGGTTTAGAATGATTCAGTGAAGTGGTTTCACAGCTATATTTTATTGATACTATGAATTTCAAAAAACTCCAAATAGAACTAAAACCATGAAAAACACAAAGAAAACTGGAATGAAGCTTAACCAAAACACAGTCCACACTGGAGTCGCACAGATGGTTTCCAGAGATTTTTTCAGAGAAGCACCAATAAAATTTCTGGAAAACATCTGTGTGACTCCAGTGTGGACTGTGTTTTGGTTCAGCTTCATTCCAGTTTTCTTTGTGTTTTTCATGACTATGAATTTTAAACTAATTATTTTGTTCATGAAAACAGTGCTTTACAATAATTTTATTTTCTTTGAAGGAGATTGTTATTGACAGGGCACAAGCATTGCTATGGGTCTGGCATGTTCCCTAATTTATGTAAACATTCTTAGCTCTTAGCTTTTGGGAAAACTAATTTGTTTCTCCCCTCAAAGTCCTCTAAATTTTGGAAATTTTATAAGCATTATCTACATGACATCTGATTGTTTTGGTCTCAAACTGAAACTGACTAAATGTTTAAGGATCACTTATAATATTAATGCAGACTACTCAGAGTTTTGGGATGTTAAGTTAACAAATAGTAATGTTAAATTTTCTCCCACAATTTTTTGCAAATTCACTTATTCCAAGACATTTTTATTCTTTAACAGCTGCCATCCTTTACACCAACAACTGCAAAAAAAAAAAGTATAGTTAAGGGCCACTATTCGGATGATGTAGATGATTTCATATAACTCTAACTTTAAGCAAACTTTTATGTACTGAACTTTCCCCATGTCATTCATAGAAAAGAACTGGGGTGAAGTGGTTGTCTAATACAAAAAAGGCATCTACAGATCCATTCTTGGAGGCAACAACAGCATTATTGAAATAGCAGCAACATGTAGTAAGAACAGACACTGAGGAAATTTCATTACCACCTTTTCTGTTAATAGCAGTGCTGTTACACATATTATATAGAAGAACTAGGAAATGTGTAAAGTAGACAACAGCTTGAGTAAATTATTGCCCCCACAGTAAGAGTTAGTTTCAGGAGAGGGGCAAATATTCAGAACGTGTTGGTGAGATCATTCCATATGAAAAAGGAAAGAAGAAACATTCAGATACAATGGTTGCAGCTTCTGTAGCTATATTTTACAGCATGGCAGCTTTAAATTAGGGTGAGTTATGATTAAACGTAATGGATACAACACTTGTAGGTCAAAAGGAGTGATATGTGTAGCTTTATGCCAGTCTTATTCAGCCTTTTACATAAGAAAAACAGCGAGGACATTATGGTTATGCATACTTGAACACATATATAATTATTAAAGGAAATATGTTAAAAATGACTTGTATAAGCATTCTCTTGACTACACAGGTTTCAAAAAGTTTAATGTTATTATGTTTGAAAGAATAACTCTGAATCCAAGAGGGGGTCTCTGGGAGGAGATAATAAAAGTTAAGAAACTTTTATGGCAGCTGAAACTAGATGCCTGTCTCCCTCCAGGTTTCAGTGAGAATATGTCTCGCGTATTATTTGAAAAAGAAGGCTGCCAAATTGAGATTTTGGTTTTAAATATGAATTTCTTCATATTTTCATACAATTTAATGATATATATGAATATGTTATTTACTGTTCCCTGGTTTTATTGCATTTGTTATTTTTTATCTAATGCATTTTTAGTCAATGTACTTTTATGTCTATGCACCTTTAAATGTTCTATGTGCTTTGTTCAGTAGTCACATGATTGAGCAGGGCATGTTATATAACAGCTTGCAAATAAACGGCTAACATTTGGTTCTGATAAAATCTGTACTGTCTGTGGAAGACGAAAGGGCTTAACCATTAAAAAAAAACTTTCATTATTACTTCTATGGTTGCTTTCTCAAGGATGTGATGACATTTGAATAGAGTATGTGGACAGGAAGATGATTCCAAAGAAATTGTTTTCTTTGTGATACATATCTATCCCTCCAATATGTTCTGTTTATGTCAGAGAACAAATTAAGATCTCTTAAGCGAATGTTTATGCCACTATTGGACTTGCAGATGGGCTGTAGATCTGAGAGGATAGGGTCTCTTGAAGCTATGTATGTGAGGAAGAGATCACCCCTCAGAGGCCTGTATGACAACAAGAAGAGAGACAAGGCTTTAAGATGGTCAGTGTAATTTTTATGAATTTAGGCCCTTGATTTTCTTGGTGAGAGAGTGCTGTGGGTGTTCACATCGTGTTAAATGCTTGGACAGATACATGCCAAAGGGGACAATGTACTCAGTGATCAGCCTAATAAGTACCAAATACAGTGATATGATCACATCTCTGGACCTAGATGCAAAACCCTTACTAATACTCTACACAGTGAAACAGGACTGGACAGATGGTGATCAAAGTACAGTTAGTTGTCAGTATAGGTTCCCAAGTTCCTATCCACCAGATCAGTTTTCAGGGGTGTGTTGCCAATGTGATAGTTACAGGGGACATCATGCAAGCCAAAGGAGACTATTCTACAACTTTTGGCATTTAGTTTTAGTCCATGGTTTTGATGCAAGCTATTTGTTTATGAAAGGCCTTCTTGGAGAATCTTTGTATCCTCTGGAGAGTTTATGGTAACACCAAATTTATAGTCAAACCTGATCAGTCATAAACCCTTGCCATTAGCTTTGAATCAGAGAAATAAATGCTAAGGAGGAGTGGCCCAAGGACTGATGCCTGGGGTACATCATTAGCGATATGTCTTTCAGAGGAGGCAGAGCCACATACCCCAGTCTCCTGAGTTCATTTACTAAGCCAATTTGCTATTCACCTAGCTGCACAGGGATTAACATTTAGCTGGGAGGATTGAACATAAATGTATCTGCTTGTAGATTGTATATGTTCTCAGGGTCTGAGTATATGATATCATTAACTATTAGCTCTATGCAGTACTGGGCATTATTTCTGAGGTTTCTAACATAGTTAAATATGTCTTTATGCTTATCTGTTGTCTGTCTGGCTATTTTTACTTCATATCTAGCTTTAGTTGATATGATCAGGGACCAGAGTTCCTTGTTAAGTTTAGCAAGAGCAGTTTTGACATTTTGAGTCCTACATTTATCATTGTATGCAATATTTTTTTCTTTTGTTGTAGAGCGTGTTTATATTTGGGTTCTACCACTGGGGGTTTATTTTTAACTTTGGCATTGTATTTACATCAGAGGGGGGTCAGATGTATCTATGCAGCTATTCATATGTTCATGGAATTCGCCAGTAAAGAATTTTGCATCTGCAGTGGGGTCATCAGGTTGGATGGAGATTTTGAATTTAGCCATGTTATCACTCAGTTTTAGTAGATTAGTCTTTACAAAATCTTAGAATACTGATGTATTTAAAGAAGCTTCTGGCTCCAGTCTTATGGTGAGTGTAACTTATTTATGGAACAATTTGATTAGGGAGGAAGTCACAACTGGTGGGAAATAAAGCTCTCCCATATTGGTGAGGAAGAAGTCCAGGATTTGTCTCCCCTAGTTGGAATGCAGACTAACTGATCCAGAGAATTTGCATTTCTTAATTCCAGAAATATTTGGACATACATGCTAGGGGATGTATAAGTCTCCAGTTGATGGAGGGGTAGTTGATGTCCCCTAGGAGAATGATGCTTGGTCTAATGCAAAGAAACTCCATGCTAGTGAGGTTGGAGGTACAGAGCAAGAGTGACATATAGGGGGTCCTGTAATTAGCTATGGTGTGATAAGGGGTTTTATTAATATGTAGTAAGTTGAACATAGTGCGGTTGCAATTTGTTATCCTGTCTAATAAGCCTGGAAGTGATTTTTTTTAAAATATTGAGACAGTGTTAGCCTTTATTACACTCTGATATTCAGAAAAAGACAAATCAGTTAAGCACCAGAGTGGCGCAAAACCCAACCTTCACAAATGTTAAGCACTCCCAGCTTATGTTGTTAAGGTGTGGTTTATTGCTTGACAGTAAATTCTGCTGGTACTGACCAGTAAAGGACAGCAGCAGAATAAAGTACTTCATTTTGCTTGCTGTCCGTCGGTAATGTGTCCTGACTTCCTATAATAAATATAGCTACTGAAATTACAGGATATGTGTGTTTGCCTGCCTTTTCTGATGGACACGAAGTCTGAAACCAAAATGTTTGTCATTATTTAATGTCTTCAGTCCTCAGTAACTTGTCTGAAAACCACAGACTTTATAGGGAACAAACCAAATATATAAGACAAAAATATGGACATTCTGTAAAAACTTGACAGCTGAGAGACATGGGAAGGTGAGTGTAAACAGAAGGGACTGTATCATAGTCTCTTCCTGACATAAGGGTTTTACAGTTTTGAAAGCCAATAAAACACTTAGCATTTTTTTCTTTTTTACTTTAACTTGCAGTATGTGGAGTAGATAAAAGCTCCATGCACTACAAAGAATTATGATCAGGTCTCTTATCCCACTTTATTATTATTATGCGTTCTTCACATGGATAGCTCCATCACGTCTCACTAATATAGTCCAGAGAGTTATGTCTCAAGTCATTTACTCCCATATGTTTTATGTCTGTGTCATATGTGTACTTGTGCTGCAAGGACGTCGGTGCATGCATGATGTGGTGAATCCTGGTCACTGTGACCCTCTCCTTATCTCACTCAAGCCTATAATACCTTTTCTGTATATTTCCACGTCACATCAATATCATCTTATGGCATCCAGAACTTTTTTGGTTCATGCTTCTTAAACTAAGAGACTTACCAGCTAATAATAGTCAGAATTAGAAAGGACAAGGGGGTATAAACAAAATGACAGTAAGACTGTTAGCCAGGATATACTACTATGAAGAAATTAATCTGTTAGTCACTTATTATTCATATTTTCATATTTATGTTCATATTTTCATAACTGAGAGACCTACATGTTATTGAATTGTATGGTGTGAAACACTGATGTGGGAAACAGGACAATTCACTGTCAATGTTTTATATCACACTATACTGGAAATATTGCTAGCTGTTTGTAATTATGAAACTAAGCAATATTTCTATATGTGTAATATCACAAATAAAGGAAGCAAACATGATATAAAATCCAGAAAAACCCCACGTTTTGCTCAAGTCACAACTGTAAGCCCAAGGTAAAAAAGTAATCGAGTCCTGAAAAAAAACAAAAAAAAAATGCTTTAAATCAATAAGGTGAACAAACAGCAGGTAGCGCTTTTTAAAAAAGGCTTTCAGCCTAATGAAAAAACGCTAATTAACAGATGCAAAAAAAAAAAAAAAAAAAAAAATGAAAACAAAGAATGAATCTAAATTTAGTGTGCTAGCTCAAAACATAGAGACTAAAACTCAAACTGTTTCAAAAAAAATACTAAAAATAAATAAAAAAATGATATAAATACATGATACAATGATATGTATCTGTAAAAATCTTCATATTCATATATCATCATATATTGCTATATAATATATATCTCTGCTATGCTAACTAAATCTATCAATTTCAAAAAAACATCCATAAAAAAACTGAATATATAAATACATATTATATATATATATTATATTGTTTATAAAATTATAAAATATAAAAATATAAAAGCTGGGACCTGGGACCACCACGATAAAGTAAAACAATAATTAATAAAAATGAAAACAGCTTTTCACGCACTCAAACTTCATCCTGATGCTAAGAGCCGAATTGGGCCCCAGGCTCAACATGGCTCAGAAGTTAGAATCCACTTGAGTTCATTAGCTCAGGGCTAATAATAATGGATCACCTCCCTCTATTTTTGGATACAAATCTGCAACACCTAAAACACTAAACATTTTTTGGACAATTTTGGAAACAATTGAGGGACATGTTTGGTGTTGCTTTTTCTATATTCATATATATGTATATCACGATCCTTGTTGTGTCCGGGCTCGTCATCCCACATATTAGGCTTCGCAACCTTCAAGAGGTTGCCAATATTTCTATATGTACTTAGTACTTCAAAAAACAAATGACTTACAAACTGTTGCATGGCATTAGATGAAACCTTGGATGTTGAAGAAAACTGTTTTTGATATTTGCACTGTAAGTTGCACATCTTGAGAGATATCCAGTATTATTTGTTTTACTAATTATACAATTAAGCATTTATTCCCATATTTCAGTAAATATCTCAATAACCACACACTTATAGTGGAATGTCTTGCAGCTTGTGGCTGGTTAACAAAAATGTTCTAACAATATATTGTCTAGGTTCTACAGTTTTTATGATTTGAAAATTTAGAAAATATAATTTGGGGTTTATAATATATTATAGTATTTATGGAAAAGACTATGACTGCAACAACTATTAACCCTATTAGGATTATGTCCTAGTGCTAATATTGCTATTTGACAGTTTTAATAGCTTTTATCGGTCACAAAATATTAAAATGTGTTTATCTTATGCTTCTTAAGTTTATTTTTTCAGAAGATGAGTTTACTGTAGTGTTAGATGTACCTGGTGAGGGGTGCATCTGTGCGTCTTACTATGGAGTCAGATATGACTAGGATGTTGGATTGTATAGAGGTTTGCCTCGTGGGCTTTTGGGTTGAGACACTGTAAGACTTATATGCATGTTTCTTAGGGTCTATATCAGAACATCGAAGTATTAAAACTTTGAATGTTCTGATATCGAACACTGTTCAGCAAATGCTAAGAATAGTGAAGCTGCAGAACAGCGAATTGTGGAAAGTTACGGGTTGGGTTCAGGTAAGTGTGCGATTGTTTGTACATTAGGGTTAGGGGCGGGTTAAGTGAGTTAGGGTTAGGGCACGGGTTAGGCATGTGTGCGACAGTGACAGACTTTAGGGTTGGGGTGGTTTAAGTGAGTTAGGGTTAAGGTGCGGGTTAGGTGAGTGTGCGATAGTGACGGACCTTAGGGTTATGGTTTGGGTTAAGGTAAGTGGGTAGATAGTAGTGTATGTGTAGTTTACTGTAGCGTTAGATGTAGGAATTTAAGTGTGTGTGTGTGGTTGCTGTTTGTTTGATGTGCTTGTGTTGTGTGTATGTGTTTCGGAGCAGCAAATTTTTTCATGGGAAAAATTTGCTGTTCTGAATGTTCAATATTTTCATGTTTAGATGTTTTGGGGCCAATGAAATAGCATTCGCTATTTTCATCTTTTGATAACGTGATATAAACATGTTTCTTAGTGGGTGTTTATGAGGTTTAAGCCTTTGTGGTTTAGTTGGGGTAACGTTTAAGAGCCTGAGCATATCTAGAGCTATGTGTCTGATCTTGTGTGTGATAGGTATAGTGTGGTGTTTGTGGGTTATTGACAACCTGTTTGCTATTTGTAGTGGCTGTATGCAAGAGGTTTTCCTCCAATAATTTTGTATAACTGTATCTCTCACATGCTGTGTCAGCTTGTTTAAGTAGTAGGTGGTTGTCAGTAAACATGAAACAATTACTACATTGTCTCAGGATGCCCATTTAAGCTAAGCTGGCTACAGAGACAGTTGGAAAGTGCAAACCTATGGTTCCAGGTGCTTATTAATATGGCTGAAGGGGGAGTTGCACCTATGAGATTTGGAGTAAATTACTGAAGGTGACGTCTGTCTGGTGCTAGAGACAGTACTGTTCTCAACACAGCTGCACACAGCTAGGAATCAATGATCCCTTGCTCCATCTGTCACCAGATGCAAAATCCCAAGCTGCTTACTGAGAAGAATTATTACCCCAGATGTTGATGGATTTGGTAACCTTGCTACAGTCTTTTCTTAGTAGAATGTACAGCAACGGGATGTACCTGAAAGCAAAATTGCACAAAGGCTCTGAAGACATTCTCACCAAAACTGCTAGTGGACCACACACTGAACTCTCAGGCACACTGCCCAGTCACAACACAGTGGGAATCAGCAGTATCATTAATCCCAAGATGGCTCCTAAGATGCAAATTTCAGGTTTCCCAGTGACTGTAATGGCATGCATGTACAAGGTGTTTACCTATACAGTGCTCCAATTTGTGTTACGTAACTGCCAGCACGTAGCATGCACACCACTATACTATTCAAATATTTACTCGGGAATTTTGTACAAAGCAAAAAATAATTGGAGGATGAAGGCCAAAAGTCAGGGAGACTTTTTAAATATTACTCTAATTCACTTAAAAAGATAATAGAACAGCATGCATTTTTTGAACAATAAGAAGTATAGCAGTCGAATGTATGTCATTATGCACTGACTGTAATCTTCAATGATTTACCATAAGATAATAAAAAAATACAAGGCACAGAAAAGAAATATGGTAAAAAATTAGGAATGTTCTGCAAAATCAGGGAACAGTTGAAATGTATACATGGCACATACCTGCCTCCTCATTGCCCAGACCTTGGCCCTCATGGTACTGACTGTGATGTGTCTGTATCTACACGGTTAATGTTCTGGAAGTTTCAAGTAACTAGTCAATGCTTGCAGATGACTGTGATGTGTCTGTATCCACACGTTTAACATTCTGAAAGTTTCCAGTAATTAGTCAATGCTTGCAGATGTAAGTATTACATGGCAATATCCAAAGTTTAGCTGTGAATAAATGGGGGTGTGGGTGCACAGAACTCTGAATTTCTTGCTCATTAGAAGAGAATGTATCAATAAATGTTCAAGTCTGTGAAAGGGAACTCATCATGTTAAAATTTCCAGCTGTTTTTTTTTTTTTTTTATTGGAATGAACACTCAGCAACTGTGAATTTTTCTATGGCGTTCCTCCAAAGGCTGGAAATGCATTTGTCACACTTGAATTTATAGTTACACACTTTGCAAATACAATTACCTCTGAATTGCCTGGGCTCTTATTTTTCTGTGATATTACTAGTAAGTGTAATTTAGTGAATGTCAATAATACTACACAAAATGTGAACGGATCCAGCTATAGGTGCCAAAAGGGATCTACTTCACATAATCGAGCATTGAAATGCCTGACTTTCATATGGTTGAGACCATATGATCGAACATTTGAATGTTCGAAAATGTGAAGTTGAAAAAATAAACAAACTAAAACACAAACTACACAGTGCTGTGGCCCCACACCCCCTGCTGCTTAAATATTCCTACTCCGAGATCGCACTACAGTGCAGGAAAGGGAAATCTCCCATTTTTGCACTGTATCAGGATCTCCGCTATTCATTGTTGGCCTTTTAAAAGTTCGATCATATGGTCTCGGCCATATGAATTTCGAACTTTTGAAAGTTCGAACAAATGAAGGAGACCTGCCCAAAGACACCAAGAGTAATGGCATGTTTATTGTATAAATCAGTATATTGGGTATCATTGGAGATCATGTTGAATGTTAAATGTTAAAATGATTACAAACACTGCTTGCAGGGACCAAATTGCCAGTTCTGGTACAGTTCACATCCCACCCTCTAAGAATTTGTGTACAAGGGAGCTGCCTCATTTGCCCTGCCCAAACTACAGCTATGGTCCCAGTTATGTAAACTGAAACATATAGAATCATTAGAATTGGATCCAAAGGGTAAAAATAGTAAGGAAACAATGCCTGAAATATTAATAATTGATAAGTTTGAACATTGCCAACTGTAATCAAAATGTGAGTGTGTCAGTCATACATAAAAGATTCTAAAGGTTCTGATACTCTTGTAGAAAGAATCTTGTGTAATGAAAACTTAGGGAAGTCAACAAGAGTGAGGGAAAATCACTTCTTAAAACAAGAGGGAGAGTTACACATATATTATGCTTTAAAGCTTCTTAAAACAAGAGGGGCATTTACACACACACACACACACACACACACACACACACACACACACACACACACACACACACACACACACACACACACACGTGATATAAATGTTGGAAATGGAGCCGCATTGCTAAATGATGTAATTCTGATGTTAATTCTGACTTTGATATTAAGCATGTTGAAAACAATGTAAATGAAGTAGAACCTCTGAAATATAATGGCACCTCTGTTAGGCTAGCTGAAATTGCATTCTGCTACTGTGCAAATGCAAAATTAATTAAATGTGTTCAGTAACTGGACTGGAGGGAACTACAAGGATGTTGGACACTAGTAGCATAGTTACCCTTGTATAAGGGCAATACGTTTGCAGACAGAAGATGCTGACAAAAAAGGCTGTGGAAGTAGTGAGTATATATATGGAGTCAAGAAATGATATCTCATTGACCAGGTGGAAATCTGTTTGAAGCTTGGTAATGTACTACCACAGTTATACAGCTGATGATTGGGAAGAATTTCCCTTATTTAAAGAGCTAGGGAAACAGTATGGAGGAGAAATTGTGCTTTTAATAAACTAGGCCATCAGCTTAAAAAGGTGGGCCCTTAAGGTGAAGAGCTTGCTACCCACCTTTGCCATCTGTTAAATCCGAGGGTAAGAATTACCCACAGTTATAAATACTAAGATATTTGAGTTCTGTAAGGAGCCGGTAATAGTTCCTAGTAGAACCAGGATATGGGTATATGTATAAATTCTCCTAAAACTAAGGAGCTACAACCAGTGAGATAGAGAAAAGTTAGATTGAAAATAGAGGGACAGACTGAAATAAAAACTGAAACGGAGAATGACACCTCCCCTATGTACTATGTAAGCCTTGAAAGAACTCCTGTCAGAAACCCTAACAACAAGGACCTTCAGATAAAAAAGGAAAAGCAGGAAGGAAGCAACATGTAGTACTGGACCAAGACCGGCTAGGGAAAAGGGGTGCGTACTGAACACCAAGTTACAGACAGAAGAACTGTTGAAAAGTCAA